>NC_042965.1:35961437-36258937 GCF_901001165.1 Salmo trutta | reverse complement strand
GACCCTTGGAGGCACCTTATAAATAATTGTACACTCTGTAAATACCAGGTAATTTGAAAATCGTAAATGTGAATTATTACATGACCCTTCATTCTAATCCTGTGTGTGTGTGTGTGTGTGTGTGTGTGTGTGTGTGTGTGTGTGTGTGTGTGTGTGTGTGTGTGTGTGTGTGTCAGGGAGGCCCTTGGTGAACAAGATTCACAGGAGGGCATGACCCCCAAAGACAGACAAGGGGGGGTCAGTGGTCGCCATGGTATCCCGAGCCCCATGTCCCTGCGTAGACAACACTCCAAACTCCCTCCTACAGATGTGTTCAACGACGTCATGTACATGGGTCAGTAACTCCCCCTTAAAGATGTGCTCATCTTTGTTCAACCTAGGTGGTCAGTTACTCTGCCATACAGTACAGTAGGTTGTAGGTACCATACAGTACAGTAGGTTGTAGGTACCATACAGTACAGTAGGTTGTAGGTACCATACAGTACAGTAGGTTGTAGGTACCATACAGAACAGTAGGTTGTAGGTATCATACAGTACAGTAGGTTGTAGGTACCATACAGTACACTAGGTTGTAGGTACCATACAGTAGGTTGTAGGTACCATACAGTAGGTTGTAGGTACCATACAGAACAGTAGGTTGTAGGTACCATACAGTACAGTAGGATGTAGGTACCATACAGTACAGTAGGTTGTAGGTACCATACAGTACAGTAGGTTGTAGGTACCATACAGTACAGTAGGATGTAGGTACCATACAGTACAGTAGGATGTAGGTACCATACAGCACAGTAGGTTGTAGGTACCATACAGTACAGTAGGTTGTAGGTACCATACAGTACAGTAGGTTGTAGGTACCATACAGTACAGTAGGTTGTAGGTACCATACAGTACAGTAGGTTGTAGGTACCATACAGTAGGTTGTAGGTACCATACAGTAGGTTGTAGGTACCATACAGAACAGTAGGTTGTAGGTACCATACAGTACAGTAGGTTGTAGGTACCATACAGTACAGTAGGTTGTAGGTACCACACAGAACATTAAGTATAATGCCGTCAAGTATCTCTAAGGGAGAAGGTGAATGCCAAGCAATATTTACAGGTATGTTTGTGTCAACCTGACAATTCAAGTCTGCAATTTGAGTGTTTCACAGATTGGTTCATATGAGCGCAAGCCAAAGTTTATTAGATTCAGTTTGACAATTAGGATGGGATTTAGTCCAAGGTGGTAAAGCAGAATATTGCTTTTGACTTTAAAAGGTTTAAACGCTTGAGCCAACATACACAGCATTTACTAATCTCAGTGAATGTTTGGGAAATTGCATTCAAAAGGCAGATTGTTGGGTGTCCATTGCTCTATAGCACGCTTTAGATTAAATCAACGGTGGGTATGTTCACTGGGGCTGGCTGGAATATATTGAATTCAATAAATATACAGATTAAGCGATAACAAACATATTTTAGTTCATACTCCATATCTCTCTAAACTGAACTCGTCTGCAATATTTTTTTAAGCACTGCAGCTTATGCATACTGTTTTATCTACAGTGTTTTGCTTGGTGCAGGCACTCATAACCTCACTTGGCATGGAGGAATAACGCACTGTGTACCTCATTCCTATAGTCACATGTCTCTCCTGAGGGAGAGGAGGGTGACATGTCCATAAATTCTCTCTAACCTCAGACATTAAGGACTGGTATTTTTGGAGGGGAGAGATCATATGAGTTGTCTGAATAAGGAACGGCCACTTATGTGTGTCAATGATGAGCTAAAATAAACTTAGTGTTGTTTGAGAATGCAAAAGATTGCAAATTAGTGCTTTAGATATCCTAGGTAAAATGGTTATTGGTAGTAGTAAGTGAGTGAGACCTCCCACTGGGCACAGACATCAGTTCAACGTCTAGTTTTGATTTACATTTGGATGAGTTGTCAACTAACGTGAATTCAACGTGAAATCAACAAAACATTTCACCATGTCATTAGATTTAGGTTAAAAGTTGGGTGAAAAAAATGCATAATTCCCTCACGTTGATGACCTTTTTCAAATCCAATCAGTTTTCCACGTTGATTCGACATCATCACATTGATGTTTTGGGTTGAAATTAAGTGGAAATAACGTTGATTGAACCATTTTTTTGCATAGTGGGTTGTAAGTAGTCCTCTTAATTGTAGTATTGAATATAGACCAAATTATACTGTATACAATACTGGTAATAATGAATCTCAAAGAATCAGAAGAGCAATCATGAGGAAATTACTATTCTAGTTATGAGTCTAAATAGTACCAGATAAATACAGGCCTGTCAATAAAGTAACAAACTCCTTAACTGGTGTTATTCATCTGCACCTTCACATCAATGGCTGTTTCTACCTACAGTGGGCGGCTGGACCCAGGAGGATCCATCCTGCCCGGTGGAACAGTTCTGTCCCCTGGAGAATGAGTGGAAGAACATGGCCTCCATGATCAATCACCGTGGTAACGTGGCCGTGTACGGCCTGGCCGGGAAGATCTACACGGTGGGCGGGGCCGATGGTGTCACGTGCAAAAGCAGCGTGGAGAGGTAAGGGCGTTTCAAGATGGCTACCCATAGAACTGTTGGTAAAGCTTTAGTTTTAATTCCTATTTCAGAGTGTCACAGTTAAAGTGCTGTATGAGAAATATCCATCCCACGCTGTGTGTCAGAGTGAGTGTGTGAACGGGCCGTTGTAGTGGTGAGTGTCTGTCGGTGGTCCGGTCAGAGGCTCAGGGCTGACAGGGATTCACTGCTGGGGGTCTAGGGAGAGGAGGCTGGGGGTCTAGGCAGGGGGGACTGGGTTGAGGGGGTGGTGGGCCAAGCAGTCAGAGAGGAATCTCCAGGATTGAGGTATGATGGATATGATGGATCCGTGATGGATGTGGGGACAGGCTGACAGGCCTCTTAATTAGCACCCTGAGGCCCAGCGCTGTCAGTGATACTGCTGATACTGGAGGGAAGCCTCTACATGGTGGAGCACTTCTCAACTTCTGCAGTATCGCACGCTCTCATCATCTTTTTGGTCTTCGACCCGGCAGACTTCTCACTGTCACAAACCCTAGGCTTTGTCTTGCCTACTACTTAGTTAAACTGCATACTGTGTACTAATCGTACAACATACTATTTAGAACGTACTGTATGCAACAAATATGAACATACTGTACATACTACACATTAAAGACAATGGTTCTATGTAGTGCCAAATAAGGGTTCTTTGGCTTGTAACCATAGCAGAACACTTTTTGGTTCTAGATGGAACCTTTTTTTGAAGGTTCTATAAAGAACCATGCATATACGGTTCTAAATGGAACCTGTATGGTTCTATAAAGAACTTTTCTCAATCTCTTTGTAGAACCATAGTTTTTTAAATTCTGGTTTAATAACCATATTATATTGTTAAAATTCCATTGGTTTTATTGTAGTGTTTATTAACAAGTTGAATCAGGTATGCTAGGAGAGAGGAGAGAACTGAGGAGAGAACTGAGAACTACTGACTAAATCAACCATTCTCAATTGACACAAGACCACACCTGAGTCTTTCACAAGACACCTTCACTGGCCATAGTCATACATAATATGCAATAGCATAAAACAGGCTTGCACAAAAAGAGCTGTGCACAAACTACACCCAAAAAATTCTAATGAGCCACCACCCCTATATTTTAATTCTCACTAAAACAGGAAAGAACCCTCTTGTTAACCTGCAAAGAACCACTGAAGGGCTCACATGTTTTTGGGGGGTCAGTATAGTTTCACATAGAACCCTCACCCTTCCCAAAAAACCCTTGAGGAACCCTATTTTTTTGTGTATGTAGGTTCACCCATACTGAAAATTCATCATCATTCGGGCAGTTTCCCGCCATTCGTTAATGTGGATACAGCGTGTCCTTATCTCATGATCAGCTAATTATCAGCTGTTGTCAAACACACGTAGGTCTGAAAAGACTATTCTCTTCCTCAATAGCATACAGGAAATGTGTACTCTTGGGGAGGAGCGCATGACTGTACATGTTAGTAGAAAATGTAAGTCGCTCTGGATAAGAGCGTCTGCTAAATGACTAAAATGTAATGTAAATGTAAAAAGGAAGATCATTAGGATACTAATCTGCTGAATAGCACTTCCACTCTCTGCTCCTCCACCCCCTAGAGATTAGAGACAAACCTTTACTGCTTGTTCCCTCAGAGCTCAACCTTTCCTTGTCGGTGTCTGTCTGATGGTAGAGCAGACAGCACCAGAGAGCAGCAGATATGCCCTGGGCTATCAGGGATCTCATCATTTGATTAGACCCCACACTGAGTGTCCTATTTGGGAATGCAGGAGGGAGAACACGTGTCTCTTGGGGCAGTCTGTCATACTTCCAATCAATTAACTGATGCCATGCTCAATCTATGATTTGCTATGTCACTTTATTCTCCAGGTATTATATTGATAGAGATGATGATAGGTATTACATTGATAAAGAGGGCGATAGGTAATCATTAATATAGACGGTGATAGGTATTACATTGATATAGATGGTGATAGGTAATCATTACTTTTAGGTAATCACTGATATAGATGGTGATAGGTAATCATTAATATAGATGGTGATAGGTAATCATTAATATAGGCGGTGATAGGTAATCACTGATATAGATGGTGATAGGTAATCATTAATATAGATGGTGATAGGTAATCATTAATATAGGCGGTGATAGGTAATCACTGATATAGATAGTGATAGGTAATCACTGATATAGATGGTGATATGTAATCATTAATATAGATGGTGATAGGTAATCACTGATATAGATGGTGATAGGTAATCATTAATATAGATGGTGATAGGTAATCATTAATATAGGCGGTGATAAGTAATCACTGATATAGTTGGTGATAGGTAATCACTGATATAGATGGTGATAGGTAATCATTAATATAGATGGTGATAGGTAATCATTAATATAGATTGTGATATGTAATCATTAATAACTCTACCTACATGTACATATTACATCAATTACCTCGACACCGATGCCCCCGCACATTGACTCTGTACCGGTACCCCCTGTATATAGCCTTGCTATTGTTATTTACCGCTGCTCTTTAATTATTTGTGATATGCATCTTTTCAGGGAAGTTAGAAACCAATATACACAGGCAGTTAGAAAAGCTAAGGCTAGCTTTTTCAAACAGAAATTTGCATCCTGTAGCACAAACTCAAAAAAGTTCTGGGACACTGTAAAGTCCATGGAGAATAAGAGCACTGCACTGAGGCTAGGAAACATTTCCAACACTGATAAATCCACTATAATTGAGAATTTCAATAAGCATTTTTCTATGGCTGGCCATGCTTTCCACCTGGCTACCCTTACCCCGGTCAACTGCCTTGCACCCCCCACAGCAACTCAGCAAGCCTCCCCCATTTCTCCTTCACCCAAATCCAGATAGCTGATATTCTGAAAGAGCTGCAAAATATTGACCCCTACAAATCACCTGGGCTAGACAATCTGGGCCCTCTCTTTCTAAAATTATCTGCCGAAATTTTTGCAACCCCTATTACTAGCCTATTCAACCTCTCTTTCGTATCGTCTGAGATTCACAAAGATTGGAAAGCTGCCGCCTTCTTCAAAGGGGGAGACACTCTAGACCCAAACTGCTACAGACCTATATCTTTCTTACCCTGCCTTTCTAAGGTCTTCGAAAGCCAAGTTAACAAACAGATTACCGAACATTTCGAAACCCACCGTACCTTCTCCGCTATGCAATCTGGTTTCAAAGCTGGCCATGGGTGCACCTCAGCCATGCTCAAGGTCCTTAACGATATCATAACCGCCATCGATAAGAGGCATTACCGCATCTCGACTCTGTCAATCACCCCATTCTTATCGGCAGACTCAACAGCCTTGGTTTCTCTAATGACTGCCGAGCCTGGTTCGCTAACTACTTCTCTGATAGAGTTCAGTGTGTCAAATCGGAGGGCCTGTTGTCTGGACCTCTGGCAGTCTCTATGGGGGTGCCACAGGGTTCAATTCTCGGGCCGACTCTCTTCTCTGTATACATCAATGATGTCGCTCTTGCTACTGGTGATTCTCTGAGCCACCTCTACGCAGACGACACCATTCTGTATACTTCTGGCCCTTCTTTGGACAATGTATTAACTAACCTCCAGACGAGCTTCAATGCCATACAACACTCCTTCCGTGGCCTCCAACTGCTCTTAAATGCAAGTAAAATTAAATGCATGATCTTCAACCGATCGCTGCCCCCACCTGCCCGCACGTCCAGCATCACTACTCTGGACGGTTCTGACTTAGAATATGTGGACAACTACAAATACCTAGGTGTCTGGTTAGACTGTAAACTCTCCTTCCAGACTCACCGTAAGCATCTCCAATCCAAAATTAAATCTAGAATCGGCTTCCTATTTTGCAACAAGCATCCTTCACTCATGGTGCCAAACATATCCTCGTAAAACTGTCATCTACAAATTGGATGCAGTCTATCACAGTGCCATCCGTTTTGTCACCAAAGCCCCATATACTACCCACCACTGCGACCCGTACGCTCTCGTTGGCTGGCCCTCGCTTCATACTCGTCGCCAAACCCCCTGGCTCCAGGTCATCTACAAGTCTTTGCTAGGTAAAGCCCCGCCTTATCTCAGCTCACTGGTCACCATAGCAGCACCCACCCGTAGCACGCGCTCCAGCAGGTATATCTCACTGGTCACCCCAAAAGCCAATTCCTCCTTTGGCCACCTTTCCTTCCAGTTCTCTGCTGCCAATGACTGGAATGAACTGCAAAAATCACTGAAACTCTACTCAACAAATTGGATGCAGTCTATCACAGTGCCATCCGTTTTGTCACCAAAGCCCCATATACTACCCACCACTGCGACCCGTACGCTCTCGTTGGCTGGCCCTCGCTTCATACTCGTCGCCAAACCCCCTGGCTCCAGGTCATCTACAAGTCTTTGCTAGGTAAAGCCCCGCCTTATCTCAGCTCACTGGTCACCATAGCAGCACCCACCCGTAGCACGCGCTCCAGCAGGTATATCTCACTGGTCACCCCAAAAGCCAATTCCTCCTTTGGCCACCTTTCCTTCCAGTTCTCTGCTGCCAATGACTGGAATGAACTGCAAAAATCACTGAAACTGGAGACTCATATCTCCCTCACTAGCTTTAAGCACCAGCTGTCAGTGTTGCTCACAGATCACTGCACCTGTACATAACCCATCTGTAAATAGCCCATCCAACTACCTCATCACCATACTGTATTTATTTATTTATTTATCTATCTTGCCCCTTTGCACACCAGTATATCTACTTGCACATTCATCTTCTGCACATCTATTTACTCCAGTGTTTAATTGGTATATTGTAATTACTTCACCACCGTGGCCTATTTATTGCCTTACCTCCCTTATCTTACCTCATTTGCACACACTGTATATAGACTTTTTCTATTGTGTTATTGACTGTACGTTTGTTTATGTGTAACTCTGTGTTGTTGTGTGTGTCAAACTTCTTTGCTTTATCTTGGCCAGGTCACAGTTGTAAATGAGAACTTGTTCTCAACTAGCCTACCTAAAGGTGAAATAAAGGACTTGTTCTCAACTAGCCTACCTAAAGGTGAAATAAAAAATAAAAAATACATTTGTTATTCTTTTCTCTTCCTTTTTTTTGTATTTTCTCAAAACTGCATTGTTGATTAAGGGCTTGTAAGTACGCATTTCACTGTAAGGTGTTACACCTGTTGTATTCGGCGCATGTGACAAATACATTTTTATTTGATAGGAAATCACTGATATTGATGGTGATAGGTATTACATTGATAAAGAGGGCGATAGGTAATCATTAATATAGACGGTGATAGGTATTACATTGATATAGATGGTGATAGGTAATCATTACTTTTAGGTAATCACTGATATAGATGGTGATAGGTAATCACTGATATAGATGGTGATAGGTATTACATTGATAAAGATGGTGATAGGTAATCATTAATATTGATGGTGATAGGTATTACATTGATAAAGAGGGTGATAGGTAATCATTAATAAAGATGGTGACAGGTTATCCTTAATATTGATGGTGATAGGTATTACATTGATTAAGATGGTGATAGGTAATCATTAATAAAGATGGTGACAGGTAATCATTAATATTGATGGTGATAGGTATTACATTGATAAAGAGGGTGATAGGTAATCATTCATATTGATGGTGATAGGTATTACATTGATAAAGATGGTGATAGGTAATCATTAATATTGATGGTGATAGGTATTACATTGATAAAGAGATTGATAGGTAATCATTAATAAAGATGGTGACAGGTTATCCTTAATATTGATGGTGATAGGTATTACATTGATTAAGATGGTGATAGGTAATCATTAATATTGATGGTGATAGGTAATCATTAATAAAGATGGTGACAGGTTATCCTTAATATTGATGGTGATAGGTATTACATTGATAACGATGGTGATAGGTAATCATTAATATTGATGGTGATAGGTATTACATTGATAAAGAGGGTGATAGGTAATCATTAATATTGATGGTGATAGGTATTACATTGATAAAGATGGTGATAGGTAATCATTAATATTGAGGGTGATAGGTAATCACTGATAAAGATGGTGATAGGTAATCATTAATATTGAGGGTGATAGGTAATCACTGATAAAGATGGTGATAGGTAATCATCCATAGTCCTCTTCCTAATCTTGTTCACCAGACATGTCTTCACCCCCCCCCCCCCCTCCCCTCCCCTCCCCAACCCCCTTGCAGGTACAACCCAGAGACCAACACCTGGAGTAACGACGTGGCTCCCCTGAGCAGCCCCCGCAGTGGGGTGGGTCTGGTGGAGATGGATGGATATCTGTACGCCCTTGGAGGATACGACGGCATGGTCTGCACCAACACTGTTGAGAGGTAAGGCCATGTTCTCATCAGTGGTTGCACTGTGGTTGAGATAGATAAATCATGACAAAGGTCCATGTCTAAATGCTCTTTAGATGTTTTCTGTGAATTACCTGAATACTGTACGTAGGTGACAGCAAGATAACCAATTTTGACCTGTTGACCTTTGATAGGCTTTTTGACAGGTGGCAGATAGCTTAGTAGTTAAAATGTTGGGCCAGTAACCGAAATGTTGCCAGATCAAATCCCCAAGTCAACAAGATGAAAAATATATCAATATTTCCTTGACAAAGGTACTTAACCTTGATCGCTCCAGGGTCGCCGTTGATTCTTGCAGACCCTTGCTGTGACCCCACTCTCCAAGGGTGTCTCAGGGAGAGTTGGGATATGCAAAAACACATTTCCAATACACACTTGTACATGTGGCGGACAGAGGAAAGGGAGAATTGAACTATTTAGACATTGTTTCTGTATCTCTGTTTAACTAGTGATAATATGAAGGAAGATAGGGAAAAGATATTTGATAAAATCTTAGTTTTGTTTGTATATTCTTTGTATTCCACCAGATATAATCCCAAAATGAATAGCTGGACAAAGCAGGCACCGATGCTGAGCCGACGTTCTGGGGCAACGGCTGCTGTGATGGATGGTCAGCTATACGTGATTGGAGGCAGCGATGGCAACGCACCCATGAACACAGGTCTGAATAACACATTAAGCTAACAGATAGGTGTACCCGACTCAATGTACCACATCAGAGGTGGCACCTCAGGTCCTAGAGTGGTGTGGCAAAAACAATATATATCATTCTGGGGCCTGTAGTTTTTCCTAATCTGGTGACCTAACCAGGTAAATCTTTGGACCTTATATGGTATGACGTGATTAATCTGTCGTAAAAAGGTTTAATATGGGCTATGATTAGACCAGAGTTTTTCTAATCAGGTTACATGGTTCGAAAAAACTCCTGGAAAAACTCCTGGTCTTGGGGAGGATTACAACCCTGTCAAACTGCAGCAACCTTGTTCTTGTTCAAATGAATTTTATTTTAAAGAAGGACTAGGTGGGTTTCCTACACACAGACAGAGACACAAAGAAAGCAACATGACGATTGGACAATGAAACTCACAGGGCTGAGCTTGCTTTATGCAGCTTTGCATCGTGTAGTCCTGCCCTATGCAAATGAAGGCCTGTGAAGTAGAGCAGAGCATGCTGAGCAATCTCCAGCTCAGAGATGAAGATCAGCTGGAGATAAGTCAAGTGAAAGAAAGTTCCAGATATCCTTGTGGTTTCCCACCAGTTAGCTTTCATTGTGTTAGCCAAGGCCAGTGTGTGTCCTTGTTGATAAAACACACACACACACACGTTGGTTGAAGCAAGTTGCCACATCACTATGTGCCTTAGACCATCCATAATACATACTGTACACTGTGCGGTGCTGCTCCGAGCCGGTGCATCTTCAGCGTTATTAAACCACCTCAACTGGAATCCTTCCTGTCTGTCATCTGTGCCCTTACCAGCACATGGGAGAGAACACATAAAGTAAAACCAAACCTAAAGAATATACAGTCTACCAAGTTCTCACTTACAATGCAGCTGCTGTTGTTAGTAGCCTACAGTTGACCAGACTGAAAAATGGTCTTGTTTCCACGCAATACAGCATGTCAGATCGCAAATGTTTAGCTGTATCGGCTGCTTAATTTATGGGAGAGTTTTTGCTTCTGTCTGTCAGGTGTGATGCGCTATCAGGCTTGCTAAATAAATAACGGAGGAAAGTGGAGAGCACGCCTTGTGTTTGGTGCATTGTGCCTGGAGCGTGCGACCTGCAACTTCTGTGATTGATTTGATTTTATTAGGATCTCTTTTAGTCCTCATTTGGACTAATCTTCCAAGAGTCCTTAAACACTAAAATACAATTTATAATACGATCTCATTTTCACATATATCACACTGTTACAAACAGACATAATACACTGACATATTGACCAGATAAATACTCTAACAGTCTGAAATGATAGATTGATTCCTTCATCTACAAGTCTCACTCAACTTTGAAATGTATTATATTTAAATGGTTCTGAAGTATTGTTTGAATTTATATATTGAAAGGTTTGTGGTTTTCCCAGATAAAATGCTCAATTTCTTTATTAAATGTTATTTTGCCTATTTCCTAAACCAATAGCATTGAGCATGACTACAACAGAAGAACCATGTCTCCACCTTAAAACAATCCTTGCTGCTTTGTTCTGTGCAATCTGCAGCCTCCTAATTTCAATTGATGATGCATTTACCCAGACCATAGAACAGTAGTTCACCTGACTCCCAATTAATGCTTGGGTTGTTTGCTTAAGAATCATTCCCGGTAAATATTTAGCTATCCTTCTGATCATGCATGCTGTTTTTGCATAGATGTTTTTATTTATTTAACAAGGCAAGTCAGTTAAGAACAAATTCTTATTTAGAATGACGGCCTACACCGGCCAAACCCAGACGACGCTGGGCCAATTGTGCACCACCCTGTGGGACTCCCAATCGCAGCCGGTTGTGATACAGCCTGGATTCAAACCAGGGTGTCTGTAGTGACACCTCAGTCACTGAGATGCAGTGCCTTAGACCACTGCGCCACTCAGTTATTTGAGACGACCATGATAAGCAGTTGTCTAGCTGCACCCCTAGTAGTTTGGTTTCTGAATCTGATTGGTTAAGACACACCAAGAGCCTGCAGTGGCATTCTGATGTGGACAGAGAAATTCCGCGCCAGTGGACACATCATGAGTCAAATCAACACTTTGTTCCTCTTTTTAACGCTTTGCATCAATATATATTTTTTACCCAAATCAAAAGTGATTTAAAAGTGCTGTGGCACATGCCACCTCACCACACATTTTCCTGCTGCCCTGTACCACATTAGTACAGAATCTATAATTGATCTGTGTCTGTGCTGCAGAGCTCTATGGACTTCTGATCTCTGGACATCTTACAGGGAGGGCCCATAATTTGACCCTGGTTAGGTCATGTGGTCAGAAAAAAGTATAAACCCTCTACAATTCTTCCAATGTTGCAGTTTTGGTCAAGCATATCAATGATGTGACCTTCTGTCTGGTACCAACACACACACACACACACACACACACACACACACACACACACACACACACACACACACACACACACACACACACACACACATACTCAATACACACACACACACACACACACATACTCAATACACACACACACACTCAATAAACACAATCACAGCACACACACAAACACACTCAAGGACACACTTGGCTTGGGCCACCATAGCTAAACTCGGGAGGGTTATGATGTGCAGCCAGTTGTCAGTGCATATTTCAGTCTGTGAGAAGAGAAAGTCAGGAAAATTCTCAGAACCTTTTCAGCATTCGTAAACCCCTGACATTCTGGGTTTCGCTAGAAACAACACAGGAATCTAACAGCATAGGTTACAGTAACCAGCAAGAACCCAAAAACCTGTTTGTAAATCTATTTCAGTGTGATTATTATAATATTGCTGAAAAATCGTTGCTTCCATCAATGTAAATGCCTGCATCATTTCCAATCCCCTATATATTTTTTTAGTAAATATATATATCCATACACATACATACCCATATAGAGTTGAAGTCAGAAGTTTACATACACCTTAGCCAAATTCATTTAAACTCATTTTTCCACAATTCCTGATATTTAATCTTAGTGGAAATTCCCAGTCTTAGGTCAGTTAGGATCACCGCTTTATTTTAAGAATGTGACATGTCAGAATAATAGTAGAGAGAATGATTTATTTCAGCTTTTATTTATTTCATCATATTCCCAGTGGGCCAGATGTTTACATACATTCAATTAGTATTTGGTAACATTGCCTTTAAATTGTTTAACTTGGGTCAAACGTTTCGGGTAGCCTTCCACAAGCTTCCCACAATAAGTTGGGTGAATTTTGGCCCATTCCTCCTGACAGAGCTGGAGTAACTGAGTCAGGTTTGAAGGCCTCCTTGCTCACACACGCTTTTTCAGTTCCGCTACAAATTTTCTATGGGATTGAGGTCAGGGCTTTGTGATGGCCATTCTAATACCTTGACTTTGTTGTCCTTAAACCATTTTGCCACAACTTTGGAAGTATGCTTGGGGTCATTGTCCATTTGGAAGACCCATTTGCGACCAGGCTTTAACTTCCTGACTGATGTCTTGAGATGTTGCTTCAATATATCCACATAATTGTCCTGCCTCATGATGCCATCTATTTTGTGAAGTGCACCAGTCCCCCTGGAATTGTGATACAGTGAATTATAAGTGAAATAATATGTCTGTCAACAATTGTTGGAAAAATTACTTGTGTCTTGCACAAAGTAGATGTCCTAACCAACTTGCCAAGACTATAGTTTGTTAACAAGAAATTAGTGGAGTGGTTGAAAAACGAGTTTTAATGACTCCAACCTAAGTGGATGTAAACTTCCGCCTTCAACAGTATATATGTATACATAAACCTTCATCCATATATACATATATATATATATACATTCATACACATACATACATATATACATACTTTTTTTTAGAATATACCTTTATTACTCCCCAAACCCTACCACCCTTCCCCCAATCGGAGTAAACTAATAAACAATAACACTTAGGCTTCTACCGTCAGTTTATATATTTTATACACATTTTACAGACACAATCTATTTTACAATAGTTATATTTTGTTTGTTTTTAGTCCTTCCTCTATTTCTGATGTCCATCCAGTTTGATTTCTATTTGTAACTGTGCTATTTCACAACATTTCTGACATATACATTTTACAGACCCCGTATGTTATACATTGGTTATCTTGTTGTTATTAGTCCCACCCTTTCGCTCCATTCAACCCCTCCCATCTATCAACACCATCCATTTTGGATTTCTATTTGCCATACATTTTTCAACAGTGCTGTGATGCTTCACAAAAGTACTGAACCTTTCAATTCTCATAGCTTCTACAGATTGTAAATTAAAGATACATTTTTTTGCTAAAATAATTATTATATTATTGATTGATTGACTATGGCTTTTCAAATCACCCAGTATTGCTATCTGCAGCGTTAGTTCTAGGAAAATGTTGCAATTCTTCAGCCATTCCTGGACCTGTGACCAAAAATGAGCTACATATGGACAGTACCAAATAAATGATCTAATGACTCTGCCTCATCCCAGCAAAATCTGCAGAGTTGGGAAGATTGTAATCCCGATATATATATATAGCGTTCTATTGGTTGCAATAATTTTGTATAATAATTTAAATAGAAAAATTATAAGTTTTGAATCCAGTATTGTTTTGCGTGTCAATTCATAAACCATGTGCCATGGAATAGGTACATTGAAAATCTCTTCCCAAATATTTTGCAATATATATGGAACAACTGTAAATTTTTTGGTCCTTAAATGAAATTGGTATGTTTTTATTTATCACAATTTTCTTTAACCATTTATGGTCTTTAATGCAAGGCCGGCAGACAAGTTCCTTACTTTTTCCCCCTTCTTCTTGCCTCTTCCATTTTTGTGGTAATGCTGCAATTACTTTGTTGTAATTTTGGGTAAAGCAGAAATGTCCATATGTCTGTGTTAGCTGCATGTATGACATAACTCCACCAGTCCTATTAATGATATCATTTACAAAAATTATACCTTTTTAAAATTTTTATCTATTTTTCTTTTTTATCAATTAGTACATTTTAGTTTAACCACAATATTTGTTGTATTATTTGTCCTGTCTTTTCAGGTGGATTAAACTGACATTGCAACCAACTTTCTAAGGCTTGTTTTAAAAATAATGATATTTTGGAGATTATTTCATTTTCAAACAACCGAAAGTGAGTGGTTGTAATCTGAAATAAGGGAAAAAGGCCATTCTTGAACATGGGGTGAGACATTCCTACCAATTTACTAGAGAACCATTTTGGATTTAAGTATAGCTTTTGTATGACTGATGCCTTTAGTGAGAAGTCTAATGCTTTAATATTTAATCATTTCTGACCTCCAAATTCATATTCATTATATATATACACCCTTTTAATTTTGTCTGGCTTGCCATTCTCAATAAAATTGAAAGATTTTTGTTCATATAATTTAAAAATCAGGTCACTAGGTGTAGGCAAAACCATAAGCAAATAGATAAACTGTCATATGACTAAAGAGTTAATCAGGGTGATTTTTCCACAAATAGAAATAGTATTTTCCTTTCCATAGTAGCAAGATCTTATCTATTTTTGCTAACTTTCTATAAAAATGTATTGGAGTGCGATCATGTCTTTCTTCTGGGATGTGTGTACAGAGTATGTCCACATCCCCGTCAGACTATTTTATTGGTAAACTACACGGTAATGTAAAAGTTGCATTTTTAGTGATCCGATATGTAATATAGTAATATAGTAATTTGGTTTTAATCCAGAGAGGTTAGCAAAAGTATCTAGAGCCTCTATGAGCCTGTGGAGGGATTGTAACTGTGGTTTTAAAAGAAAACATGAATCATCAGCGTACAATGACACCGTTGTTTTTAAGCCATGGATTTCTAATCCCTTAATATAATTGTTGGATCTAATTTTAACGTTTAACATTTCGATGGCAATAATAAATAGATATGCCAATAGTGGACAACCTTGTTTTACTCCTCTTGACAGTTTAAAACTTTCTGAGATGAAGCCATGATTTACTATTCTACACCTAGGGTTACTATGCATAACTTTAACCCATTTTATAAGAGATTCTCCAAAATGGAAATATTCTAGGCATTTATATATAAACTCCAGTCGTACTTTATCAAAATTAATTTCAAAATCAAATATATTAACCAAGCCTGGTGTACCCGATACTTCATAGTATTCTATTGTTTCCAGTACTTGTCTTATATTATCTTCAATGTATCATCCAAATAAAAAACCTGTCTGATTAGGATGAATAATATTTGACAATACATTTTTAATTCTATGTGCCAAGAATTTAGCTAGAATTTTTGCATCACAACACTGAAGTGTAAGAGGCCTCCACTTTTTTAAATGGACTGGATCATTATATATATATATATATATACCACTTGGATCCAGTATCAGTAATAATGAAATCAGACCTTGTTGCGTGTCCGATAATCTACCGTTTAAATAGGAGTAGTTAAAACATGCTAATAGTCAGAGGATCCTTATGTCAAAAATGTATACTTCCACTGATATGCCATCCAGCCCTGGAGTTTTCCCAGCCTTAAAGGCTTTAATTGCATCAAGAAGTTCCTCCTCTGTAATTTGGCCTTCACATGAGTCTTTCTGTACAGATGTTCATTTTACATTATTAATAGGAAAAAAATCCATACAATTAGCTTCGGTTAGTGGAGGAGACTGAAACGAAAACATATTCTTAAAATACTTTACTTCCTCTTTCAAAATATCATTCGGTGAATCATGCGTGACTCCATCATTTGTAACAAGTTTCAATACATTTGTTTTGATAGCATTTCTATGTTGAAGATTGAAAAAGACTGCTGCATTTTCCCCCATATTCCATTCAGTTCGCTTTATTTTTATAATATATTACACTGGATCTTTCTTGAATGAAGTTCCTCCATTTCTTTTTGTTTTTCCTCTAACTTATTCTGTGCCTCAATAGTACAGTTTTTATTGCTGTCTATCTGTACTCTTAGTTCTTCAAATTCCTTTGTTAGTATGGACTCTTTTGATCTATATTGCTTTTGTTTTATAGATGAGTACTGAATTGCATGGCCTCTAAAGGCACATTTAAAAGTGTCCCATACAATAAGGGGATCTGCTGTACCTATGTTATGTCGGAAAATGTAAGTTATAAATTCTTCTGTCCTAGTTATAAACAAGTTATCATCAAGTAGGTTTTGATTAAATTTCCAATATCCTCGCCCACGTGGAAATTCTGTAAGAGTAATATATATGCCAATTATATATCAGTGAGAGTTAGCCGACTACCCAGAATCAGGTGTAGAAAACCACAATAATATAATTGTGTTGTTGGGACATTATGATTGGTGCCTTCTCTGTATTTCCCCCCCGAATGACCTCATCCATGACCCTGTGTCTACCCTCTGTCTTTTACGTAGTCTGACTCGTGATCTGTTTCGTGGTCTATCTGTCTCGTGGTCTATCTGTTTCGTGGTCTATCTGTCTCATGGACCTTCTGTTCTGTAGTCTGTCTGTTTCATGGTCTGTCTGTTCTGTAGTCTGTCTCTTATGTGGACCTTATGTTCCATAGTCTGTGTCTGTTTCGTGGATCTTCTGTTCCGTAGTCTGTGTCTGTTTCGTGATGTGAGTATTTTATGTATTTCTACAGTATGTTTGTTTCACAGCCTGTCTGTGTATTTGGTTATTTATATCTGTGTGTGACCTGAGTCTGTGTGTGACCTTTTTGTGTACTGTGATCCCAGTGGAGCGTTTCAATCCCTTGGATGGGATGTGGTATGCGTGTACCCCTATGCTGACCCCTAGAGAGAACGCGGGCTGCTGTGTGTACCTGGGACGTCTGTTCGTGGCCGGAGGAAGAGATGAACTCAACCTGGAGCTCAGCTCTGCAGAGAAGTTTGATCCAGACGCTCTGAGTTGGACCCCCGTCAAACGCATGAGATGCAAGAGAAACAACGCAAGTGATTGATCACCACACCCTTTCTGGCCACCCTATTGGTCAGATCACTTCCCACATCAACATCAGCCAAATCTCCAGAGACTGACATAATTGGCTGATAGCACACAGCCTTTCAAAGAGCAAGTAATGCAACTCTTGTCAGATATGGTTACTGTTAATGTCGATGTCTGCATGTAGGAAGATGTCCATTGTTTTTATGATATCATCTTGCGGAGTCAACCTTTCATATCAGCTCTTGTAGCTCACTGTCACTCCTCTCCTGGCCACCTCTTTCAGATGTCTCTGATGGTGTTCAACGGGTCGTTGTTAGCTGTGGGAGGCTCTGATGGCATCACCAATCTGAAAACAATAGAAGTCTACAACCATGAGTCAAATACATGGAGGTATGTGTTAGGTTCTTATTTTTCAGAGGAAATAACTCACGGACACTAGAGAAGCTTTAACCTGTCTGGGATATGTGGACTAGCGTCCCACCGGCGGGACACACTGCCAACAGCCAGTGAAATAGCAGGGCGCCAAATTCAAAACAACAAAAATCTCATAATTCAAATTTCTCAAACATACAACTATTTTACACCATTTTAAAGATGAACTTCTCGTTAATCCAACCACATTGTCCGATTTCAACAAGGCTTTACGGCAAAAGCATAGCATTAGATTATGTTAGGACAGCACCTGGACAAGAAAAACCACACAGCCATTTTCCAAGCAAGGAGAGGCATCACAAAAACCAGAAATACAGCTAAAATTAATCACTAACCTTTGATGATCTTCATCAGCTGGCACTCATAGGACTTCATGTTACACAATACATGTATGTTTTGCTCGATAAAGTTCATATTTATATCCAAAAACCCCATTTTACATTGGCGTGTAATGTTCAGAAATGTTTTGCCTCCCTAACCTCCGGTGAATGAGCACATCAATTTACAGAAATACTCATCATAAACGTTGATAAAATATTAAACTCTTATTCAAAGATGTATAGATACACTTCTCCTTAATGCAACCTCTGTGTCAGATTTCAAAAAAACTTTACAGCGAAAGCACACTTTGCAATAATCTGAGTACAGCTTTCAGACACGAAATTAACCTTTGATGATCTTCGTCAGAATGCACTCCCAGGAATCCCAGTTCCCCAATAAATGTTCATTTGTTTTGATAAAGTCCATATATATGTCCAAATACCTCCTTCTTGTTCGCATGTTCGGTTGAGTACTCCAAATGCGTTGTGCTCGCGCATTAAGTTCAGACGAAAATTAAAAAAACTTATATTACAGTTCGTAGAAACATGTCAAACGATGTATAGAATCAATCTTTAGGATGTTTTTGTCATAAATCTTCCATAATATTCCAACCGGACAAGACCTTTGTCTTCAAAAAAGAAAAGGAAAACAGCTAACTCTCATGCGAGGGCGCGCCACTGAGCTCATGTCATTTTCTCACTCATCTACTTCCAGGAGCTCATATTCTCTCCCTATTTACAGTAGAAGCATGAAACAACGTTCTAAAGACTGTTGACATCTAGTGGAAGCCTTAGGAAGTGCAAAATGAACCCTAAGTCACTATACACTGTATAGGCAATCACTTGAAAAACAGCAAACCTCAGATTTCCACACTTCCTGGTTGGATTTTTCTCAGCTTTTTGCCTGCCATATGAGTTCTGTTATACTCACAGACATCATTCAAACAGTTTTAGAAACTTCAGAGTGCTTTCTATCCAAATCTACTAATAATATGCATATCCTACCTTCTGAACCTGAGTAGCAGGCAGTTTACTATGGGCATGCCTTTCATGCGGACGTCAAAATACTGCCCCCTACCCAAGAGAAGCTTTAACCAAGTTGAATTCTTCCGAAAGGTTCTGTACAGCTGTAATTCAGACAACCCAACATTTCTCCCATCATATATATATATATATATATACCCCACTTAAGACACTCCTCCTTCTCTCCAATCCTTACATCTTATGGTTCTACAGGAGAAGAGTAACAGGATACTAAACCCTTATTACTCCCTTTAGGGGATCTGACCTCACCTCCTGACCTCAACCCCTCCTTCACCTAATCCACAGATGTCCATCTGTCTCCCCTATATCAACACGTTACTCTCCTCCCGTCCACCCAAAACATTCCAAAGCCATCTGTCTTTCTACAGAACCATTAACTTCTGACCTAAACCCAGTCTCTTTCACTCCTCATATTCTATGCTTCTTCTCTATCATTTATTTAATATCTCAATGTTCCAAATGTCGAATCCAACATATGTAACATTAGATGTGGGATGGAGATATGTGGAATGGGTTGGGCACAACCAATATGATCAAAAGTTGATGCTTTACTTTGAAAAAATGTACAACATGAAGACTGTAACCACAGTGCATATTGTAGTTGTGCACTGGAACTGCCTTGTAAGAATGTGGTGTTTGCATAGTCTACTCTCACAATCTCTTCTTAGGATCATTGTCAGCTGAGTTCTTATGAAAGAGACTCTCATGTATTTTTTAGGTATTTAGTACAATAATATTTCTTTGGGTATTAATTTCAGAGAATAATATGTTATTCTCCATGATCTGTTTGCAGACACTTTGGGAGCATGAAGACCAAACATCCAGGAGGCCACGTTGCCATGTTGAAGACCAAACGCAGTTACAGCCTGTAACTGGAAATTATAACTTTGCTGGACAATAGCATATGGATTTATTATATAGATTTGTATACTGTGTATGTCCATGTCGAAATAGTACTGTAATCCCCCGTATAGTATGTAAACATGCATGGCTATTTATTTCACTTTTATTTAACCCAGAAGTCTTTCCTAAGAAATGAAACTATGGACCAGGAGTGTCATGCACCCATTATTTTAGAGGGGGCACGAAGTACATGAGGATGGAGGGGGCGTTGTCCAGGTTGGAGAAATTAGCATTTTTTAAACACCAAAAACAGCTTTTACCTGCAATCTCGAGCCATAATCATTATGACTAATTCTATGTAAAAAAAACATAAAATAAAAAATTAAATATATTTTTATGCATAGGATATTTAAGCAAACCTCTTTACCTATTCAATTGTTATTTTAATTAATGATGCACTGATTCTTCAACTTCTTAGGGCTACGTGGGACGCTACCGTCCCACCTGCGGGACACACTATTCAACAGCCAGTGAAATAGCATGGCTCGAAATACAAAACAACAAAAATCTCATAATTTCATTTTCTCAAACAATCAACTATTTTACACCATTTTAAAGATAAACTTCTCGTTAATCTAACCACATTGTCCGATTTCAAAAAGGCTTTACGGCGAAAGCATAAAATTAGATTATGTTAGGACATAAACTTCACAAGAAAACCCACACAGCCATTTTCCAAGCAAAGACATGCATCACAAAAACCAAAAATACAGCTAAAATATTCACTAACCTTTGATGATCTTCATCAGATGGCACTCATAGGACTTCATGTTACACAATACATGTATGTTTTGCTCGATAAAGTTCATATTTATATCCTAAAAAACCATTTTACATTGGCGCGTGATGTTCAGAAAATGTATTCCGACCAAAACCGCCGGTGAATGTGCACATCAATTTACAAAAATACTCATCATAAACGTTGATAAAATTTACAACGGTTATTGAAAGAATTATAGATATACTTCTCTTTAATGCAACCGCTGTGTCAGATTTTAAAATAGCTTTACGGAGAAAGCACATTTTTCAATATTCTGAGTACATAGCTCGCCATCAAAGCAAGCTATACAGATACCCGCCAAGTTCTGGGGTCAACTAAACTCAGAATTAGTATTATACATATTCTCTTACCTTTGCTGATTTTCATCAGAATGCACTCCCAGGACTGCTACTTCCACAAGAAATGTTCTTTTTGTTCAAAATACTCCATATTTATGTCCAAATACCTCCGTTTTGTTCGTGCATTCAGATCACTATCCAAAGGCATAACTCACGAGCGTAAATCCAGACACGAAAAGTCAAATAGTTCCATTACCGTTCGTAGAAACATGTCAAACATTGTTTACAATCAATCCTTAGGTTCTTTTTAACCTAAAATGTCGATAATATTCCAACCGGACAATAGCGTATTCATTCAAGAAGAAAAAGAAGGAACGGCGCGCTAGCGGGCCGTAGGCAGTCCACTCATTGACTGAGCTACTATATTCTGCCCAGTAACAGGAGAAGGATGAAACACATTTCTAAAGGCTGTTGACAGCCAATGGAAGCCTTAGGAAGTGCAACGTGACCCCACAGACACTGTAGTTTCGATAGGGATTCAAAAGAAGAACTACAATTCCCAGATTTCCCACTTCCTGGTTGGATTTTTCTCAGGTTTTTGCCTGCCATATGAGTTCTGTTATACTCACAGACATCATTCAAACAGTTTTAGAAACGTCAGAGTGTTTTCTATCCAAATCTACTAATAATATGCAAATAGTTGACTCTGGGCCCGAGTATTAGGCAGTTTACTCTGGGCACGCTTTTCATCCGAAAATGAAAATACTGCCCCCTATACCTTAAAAAGTTATGAAATTAAATGCCTTACATGCTGACCACACCGCTTACATCACAAAAATAAATGTACACATACAGTACATGCTATTCAATCATTGCACCCACACTGCTTTTGCTCGCCAACAAGCATCTGCATTGCTAAACGCTAAAATAGAAGTCAGTTCTATTTGTGTTGCTGAATGCGGTGCAAGTCCTGCCTCTCCCATCTTCTCATTGGTTTATAGAAGCATATACCCATGTGCCATCTCCTCATTGGTTATACCCACGTGGGTGATTGAAAGATGTACTGAGGTCAGTAGGTCGTTTGTGGTAATACACCTTATTATGAAAGTTAGATGCCAATCACCATATAAAGTCCAAAGAAGAAAAGCCTCGAAGGAGGAGAGATGACTAGAAACGATTCGGTTGACTGCTTTATGTGTAGATTAATTGTTGGAGTACCTTGTGCATTTCAGATAAAATAACAACTCAATGTGTATATCCCAGGACACATTAGCTAGCAACAGCAAGCTAGCTAAATAGGACAAATTAGCTAGCAACTGCAAGCTAGCTAAATTGCCATAAATGTTTAATGCTTTTCGACCTGTCCCCTAATTAATATAATTGGTTCAAAGTTTGTTTTGATATTTCAACCTGCGTGTTGTGATTGCGTTTGATGTGGGGGGACCAAATCAATTTGCGCATGATGACGTCTTTCAAGCTGTCAGGCGTTCCTTTGGCAGCAAGAGCCTCTGGGTGGATGCTGCAGTGTACCCAAGTGGCGTTGGGAGCAACTGCTTGCACGCGCGTTACCACTCCACTATGTCTCCCTGTCATGGCTTTTGCACCATCAGAACAGATACCAACACATCTTGACCACCAAATCCATTTGATGTCACAAAGCTGTCCAATATCCTGTCCTGTTGTCCTGGTTTCCAGTGGTTTGCAGAAGAGGATGTCTTCCTTAATTGACCCCACATAAACTTAACGGACATATACCAGGAGCTATGCCAGGGGCTACAAAGACTATTGGGTAAAACATGCCAATGATAGTTTTGAAAGACTAACACAGTTGGAAAGCCTAAAACCAAAAGTGAAAGAAAAGCAGAATATGTGCCATCATGCTTTACCCAATACTCACCATAGGGGAAGGCATTACTGGACATTATCAGGAAGCACTGGTACATTACTGATACTGACCCACAATTGAAACCCATTTTTAAATATCGACCATGTATGGTTTTCAAAAGACCTCCAAACTTGAGAGAGTTTGTGGAAAGGGGAAACTTTTTTGGACATGGTTCTGGAGGGTAATTACAAATGTGGCCAATGTGCTCAATGCAGCTTTACGTACCAATGCAACTGATTTACACACATGACAAAGATTTAAGATCAAGGGCCTGCATACTTCCATGTCCCCCAATGTCATGTACATGTTGAAATGTCCTTGTGATCTGTCTTACATAGCGAAAACCCGTAGAAGCCTAAGACAAGGATCAGTGAGCACCGCAGCATTATACGGGCAGGTGAGACAAAAAATCCTGCCTTATGCAACTATAGGCCTGTGAAGTGGAGCAGAGCATGCTGGGCGATCTCCAGCTCAGAGAAGAAGATCAGCTGGAGATAAGTCAAGTGAAAGAAAGTTCCAGATATCCTTGTGTTTTCCTACCAGTTAGCTTTCATTGTGTTAGCCAAGGCCAGTGTGTGTCCTTGTTGATAACACACACACACACGTTGGTTGAAGCAAGTTGCCACATCACTAAGTGCCTTAGACCATCCATACTACATACTGTACACTGTGCGGTGCTGCTCCGAGCCGGTGCATCTTCAGCGTTATTAAACCACCTCAACTGGAATCCTTCCTGTCTGTCATCTGTGCCCTTACCAGCACATGGGAGAGAACACATAAAGTAAAACCAAACCTAAAGAATATACAGTCTACCAAGTTCTCACTTACAATGCAGCTGCTGTTGTTAGTAGCCTACAGTTGACCAGACTGAAAAATGGTCTTGTTTCCACGCAATACAGCATGTCAGATCGCTAATGTTTAGCTGTATCGGCTGCTTCATTTACGAGAGAGTTTTTGCTTCTGTCTGTCGGGTGTGATGCGCTATCAGGCTTGCTAAATAAATAACGGAGGAAAGTGGAGAGCACGACTTGTGTTTGGTGCATTGTGCCTGGAGCGTGCGACCTGCAATTTCCGTGATTGATTTGAGTTTATTAGGATCTCTTTTAGTCCTCATTTGGACTAATCTTCCAAGAGTCCTTAAACACTAAAATACAATTTGTAATACGATCACATTTTCACATATATCACACTGTTACAAACAGACATAATACACTGACATATTGATCAGATAAATACTCTAACAGTCTGAAATGATAGATTGATTCCTTCATCTACAAGTCTCACTCAACTTTGAAATGTATTATATTTAAATGGTTCTGAAGTATTGTTTGAATTTATATATTGAAAGGTTTGTGGTTTTCCCAGATAAAATGCTCAATTTCTTTATTAAATGTTATTTTGCCTATTTCCTAAACCAATAGCATTGAGCATG
This sequence comes from Salmo trutta, assembly GCF_901001165.1. NCBI lineage: Eukaryota > Metazoa > Chordata > Actinopteri > Salmoniformes > Salmonidae > Salmo > Salmo trutta. The sequence continues at coordinate 36,234,296 of NC_042965.1, read as the reverse complement.
ACTACAACAGAAGAACCATGTCTCCACCTTAAAACAATCCTTGCTGCTTTGTTCTGTGCAATCTGCAGCCTCCTAATTTCAATTGATGATGCATTTACCCAGACCATAGAACAGTAGTTCACCTGACTCCCAATTAATGCTTGGGTTGTTTGCTTAAGAATCATTCCCGGTAAATATTTAGCTATCCTTCTGATCATGCATGCTGTTTTTGCATAGATGTTTTTATTTATTTAACAAGGCAAGTCAGTTAAGAACAAATTCTTATTTAGAATGACGGCCTACACCGGCCAAACCCAGACGACACTGGGCCAATTGTGCACCACCCTGTGGGACTCCCAATCGCAGCCGGTTGTGATACAGCCTGGATTCAAACCAGGGTGTCTGTAGTGACACCTCAGTCACTGAGATGCAGTGCCTTAGACCACTGCGCCACTCAGTTATTTGAGACGACCATGATAAGCAGTTGTCTAGCTGCACCCCTAGTAGTTTGGTTTCTGAATCTGATTGGTTAAGACACACCAAGAGCCTGCAGTGGCATTCTGACGTGGACAGAGAAATTCTGCGCCAGTGGACACATCATGAGGCAAATCAACACTTTGTTCCTCTTTTTAACGCTTTGCATCAATATATATTTTTTACCCAAATCAAAAGTGATTTAAAAGTGCTGTGGCACATGCCACCTCACCACACATTTTCCTGCTGCCCTGTACCACATTAGTACAGAATCTATAATTGATCTGTGTCTGTGCTGCAGAGCTCTATGGTCTTCTGATCTCTGGACATCTTACAGGGAGGGCCCATAATTTGACCCTGGTTAGGTCATGTGGTCAGAAAAAAGTATAAACCCTCTACAATTCTTCCAATGTTGCAGTTTTGGTCAAGCATATCAATGATGTGACCTTCTGTCTGGTACCAACACACACACACACACACACACACACACACACACACACGATCACAGCACACACACGAACACACACACACACACACTCAAGCACACACTTGGCTTGGGCCACCATAGCTAAACTCGGGAGGGTTATGATGTGCAGCCAGTTGTCAGTGCATATTTCAGTCTGTGAGAAGAGAAAGTCAGGAAAATTCTCATAACCTTTTCAGCATTCGTAAACCCCTGCCATTCTGGGTTTTGCTAGAAACAACACAGGAATCTTCTGATCTCTGGACATCTTGCAGGGAGGGCCCAGAAAGAAGTATAAACCCTCTCCATTTTGAGGGTTCTTTGTATCGTTTGCCCTCCAGAGGAATTCAGACTTTTAAACAATTCTTCAAAATGTTGCAGTTTTGGTCAAGCATAACAATGGTGTGAACTTTTGTCTGGTACCAACACCCACGCACGCACACACACACACACACACACATACACACACACACACACACACTCACACTCACAAACACACTCACACTCACACTCAAGCAAATACTTGGCTTGGGCCACAATAGCTAAACTGAGGAGGGTTATGATGTGCAGCCAGTTGTCAGTGCATATTTCAGTCTTTGAGAAGAGAAAGTCAGGAAAATTCTCAGAACTTGGGTTTTGCTAGAAACAAAACAGGAATCTAACAGCATAGGTTACAGTAACCAGCAATAAACCAAAAACCTGTTTATAATTCTATTTCAGTGAGAAAATGTTTTAATTTTTTTAAAGGGGTGGATCAGCTTTAATACTGCGGAAAAATTGTTGCTTCCATCAATGTAATTGTCTATATCATTTCCAATCCCCCATATATTTGGGGGGTAAATATATATATTATATACATACATACATATATATATATATATATATATATATATATATATATATATATATATATATCCACACACATACATACATACATACCCATATACAGTTGAAGTCAGAAGTTTACATACACCTTAACCAAATAAATTTAAACTCAGTTTTCCACAATTCCTGATATTTAATCCAAGTAAAAATTCCCTGTCTTAGGTCAGTTAGGATCACCGCTTTATTTTAAGAATGTGAAATGTCAGAATAATAGCAGAGAATGATTTATTTCAGCTTTTATTTCTTTCATCACATTCCCAGTTAGTCAGATGTTTACATACAGTCAATAGGTATTTGGTAGCATTGCCTTTAAATTGTTTAACTTGGGTCAAACGTTTTGGGTAGCCTTCCACAAGCTTCCCACAATAAGTTGGGTGAATGTTGGCCCATTCCTCCTGACAGAGCTGGTGTAACTGAGTCAGGTTTGTAGGCCTCCTTGCTCACACACGCTTTTTCAGATCTGCCCACCAATTTTCTGTAGGTTTGAGGTCAGGGCTTTGTGATGGCCATTCCAATATCTTGACTTTGTTGTCCTTAAGCCATTTTGCCACAACTTGGAAGTATGCTTGGGGTCATTGTCCATTTGGAAGACCCATTTGTGACCAAGCTTTAACTTCCTGACTGATGTCTTGAGATGTTGCTTCAATATATCCACATAATTGTCCGTCCTCATGATACCATCTATTTTGTGAAGTGAACTAGTCCATCCTGCAGCAAAGCCCCTCCATAACATGATGCTGCCACCCCCGTGCTTCACGGTTGGGATGGTATCCCTCGGCTTGCAAGCCTCCCCCTTTCTCCTCCAAACATAACGATGGTCATTATGCAGCCTTTCAGCCTTTCAGCAGCCTTTCAGCTTATGTCGATATAGATACTTTTGTACCTGTTTCCTCCAGAATCTTCAGAAGGTCCTTTGCTGTTGTTCTGGGATTGATTTGCACTTTTCGCACTAAAGTACGTTCATCTCTAGGAGACAGAATCTCCTTCCTGAGAGGTATGACAGCTGCGTGATCCCATGGTGTTTATACTTGCGTACTGTTGTTTGTACAAATGAACATGGTAACTTCAGGTGTTTGGAAATTGCTCCCAAAGATGAACCAGACTTGTGGAGGTCTACAATTTTTTTTCTGAGGTCTTGGCTGATTTATTTTGATTTTCCCATGACGTCAAGCAAAGAGGCACTGAGTTTGAAGGTAGGCCTTCAAATACATCCACATGTACACCTAAAATTGACTCAAATTATGTCAATTATCAGAAGCTTCTAAAGCCATGACATCATTTTCTGGAATATTCCAAGCAGTTTAAAAGCACAGTCAACTTTGTGTATGTAAACTTCTGACCCACTGGAATTGTGATACAGTGAATTATAAGTGAAATAATATGTCTGTCAACAATTGCTGGAAAAATGACTTGTGTCTTGCACAAAGTAGATGTCCTAACCAACTTGCCAAGACTATAGTTTGTTAACAAGAAATTTGTGGAGTGGTTGAAAAACTAGTTTTATTGACTCCAGCCTAAGTGGATGTCATCATCCGACTTCAATTGTATATATGTATACATAAACATTCATACATATATACATACTTGTTTTAGAATATACCTTTATTATTACCCGCAAACCCTACCACCCCTCCCCCAATTGGAGTAAACTAATAAACAATAACACTTAGGCTTCCACCTTCAGTTTATACATATTATACACATTTTACAGACACAATCTATTTTACAATAGTTATATTTTGTTTGTTTTTAGTCCATCCTCTATTTCTGATGTCCATCCAGTTTGATTTCTATTTGCAACTGTGCTATTTCACAACATTTCTGACATATACGTGTATACATTTTACAGACCCCATATGTTATAGATTGGTTATCTTGTTGTTATTAGTCCCACCCTTTCGCTCCATTCAACCCCTCCCATCTATCTCTTAACACCCTCCATTTTGGGTTTCTATTTGCCATATATTTCTCAACAGTGCTGTGATGCTTCACAAAAGTACTGAACCTTTCTATTCTCATAGCTTCTACAGATTGTAAATTAAAGATAAAAAATGTTGCTAAAATAATTATTATGTTATTGATTGATTGACTATGACCTTTTAAATCACCCAGTATTGCTATCTGCAGTGTTAGTTCCAGGTAATATGTAGGTAGCTGCATATTAACAGTACCAAATAAATTATCTAATGACTCACTCTGCCTACTCCCAGCAAAATCTGCAGAGCTGGGAAGATTGTATCCCCATATATATAACATTCTATTGGTTGCAAAAATTTTGTAAAATAATTTGAATAGAAAAATTATAAGTTTTGAATCCGGTGTTGTTTTGCGTGTCAATTCATAAACCATGTGCCATGGAATAGGTACATTGAAAATCTCTTCCCAACTATTTTGCATTATGTATAATGCACAACTATCAATTTTTTGGTCCTTAAATGAAATTGGTATGTTTTTATTTATCACAATTTTCTTTAACCATTTATGGTCTTTAATGCAAGTCCGGCAGACACTTTCCTTACTTTTTCCCCCTTCTACTTGCCTCTTCCATTTTTGTGGTAATGCTGCAATTACTTTGTTGTAATTTTGGGTAAAGCAGACAATTCCATATGTCTGTGTTAGCTGCATGCATGACATAACTCCACCAGTCCTATTTATGAAATAATTTACAAAAATTATACCTTTTTAAAAAATTGTATCTATTTTTTTATATATATTTTTTTATCAATTAGTACATTTTAGTTGAACCACAATATTTGTTGTATTATTTGTTCTGTCTTTTCAGGTGGATTAAACTGAAATTGCAACCAACTTTCTAAGGCTTGTTTTAAAATAATGATATTTTGGAGATTATTTCGTTTTCAAACAACCAAAAGTGAACAGTTGTAATCTGAATAAAGGGAAAAAGGCCATTCTTGAACATGGGGTGAGACATTCTTACCAATTTACTAGAGAACCATTTTGGATTTAAGTATAGCTTTTGTATGACTGATGCCTTTAGTGAGAAGTCTAATGCTTTAATATTTAATCATTTCTGCCCTCCAAATTCATATTCGTTATATAAATAGGCCCTTTTAATTTTGTCTGGCTTGCCATTCTCAATAAAATTGAAAGATTTTTGGTCATATAATTTAAAAAGCAGGTCACTAGGTGTAGGCAAAACCATAAGCAAATAGATAAACTGTCATATGACTAAAGAGTTAATCAGGGTGATTTTTCCACAAATAGAAATAGTATTTTCCTTTCCATAGTAGCAAGATCTTATCTATTTTTGCTAACTTTCTATAAAAATGTATTAGAGTGAGATCATGTCTTTCTTTCGGGGTTTGTATACCGAGTATGTCCACATCCCCGTCAGACCATTTTATTGGTAAACTACACGGTAATGTAAAAGTAGATTTTTTTTTTTGTGATCCAAAACGTAATACCTGGGATTACAATAAGGGGATCTGCTGTACCACTTATCATAATTTGGTCTTAATCCTGATAGGTTAGCAAAAGTATCTAGGTCCTCTATGAGCCTGTGGAGGGATTCTATTTGTGGTTTTAAAAGAAAACATTAATCATCTTTGTTTTTAAGCCTTATTATTGATGGATCTAATTTTACCAGCTAACATTTCGATGGCAATAATAAATAGATATGCCGATAGTGGACAACCTTGTTTTACTCCTCTTGACAGTTTAAAACTTTCTGAGATGTAGCCATTATTTACTATTTTACACCTAGGGTTACTATGCATAACTTTAACCCATTTTACAAGAGATTCTCCAAAATTTAAATATTCTAGGCATTTATATATAAACTCCAGTCATGGACAAGTAATTTATCAAAATCGTTTTCAAAATCAGCTATGAAAACCAGGCCTGGTGTACCCAATATTTCATAGTATTCCATTGTCTCCAGTACTTGTCTTATATTATCTCCAATGTATTGTCCATGAAAAAAACTTGGCTGATTAGGATGAATAATATCTGACAATACCTTTTTAATTCCATGTGCCAAAAATTTAGCTAGAATTTTTGCATCACAACACTGAAGTGTAAGAGGCCTCCAATTTGTTTAATGGACTGGATCTTTATATATATATATATATACCACTTGGATCCAGTATCAGTAATAATGAAATCAGACCTTCTTGTTGCGTGTCCAATAATATACCGTTTAAATAGGAGTAGTTAAAAAATGCTAATAGTCAGAGGATTATTATGTCAAAAATGTTTTGGTATACTTCCACTGATATGCCATCCAGCCCTGGAGTTTTCCCAGCCTTAAAGGCTTTAATTGCATCAAGAAGTTCCTCCTCTGTAATTTGGCCTTCACATGAGTCTTTCTGAACAGATGTTAATTTTACATTATTAAAAGGAAAAAAATCCATACAATTAGCTTCAGTTAGTGGAGATGGAGGAGACTGAAACGAAAACATATTCTTAAAGTACTTTACTTCCTCTTTCAAAATATAATTCGGTGAATCATGCATGACTCCATCATTTGTAACAAGTTTCAATACATTTGTTTTGATAGCATTTCTATGTTGAAGATTGAAAAAGAATTTGGTGCATTTTTCCCCATATTCCATCCAGTTCGCTTTATTTTTATAATATATTACACTGGATCTTTCTTGAATGAAGTTCCTCCATTTCTTTTTGTTTTTCCTCTAACTTATTCTCTGCCTCTATAGTACAGTTTTTATTGCTGTCTATCTGTACAATTAGTCCTTCAATTTCCATTGCTAATATGGACTCTTCTGATCTAAATGGCTTTTGTTTTATAGATGAGTACTGAATTGCATGGCCTCTAAAGGCACATTTAAAAGTGTCCCATACAATAAGGGGATCTGCTGTACCTATGTTATGTCTGAAAAAGTCAGTTATAAATTCTTCTGTCCTAGTTATAAACAAGTTATCATAAAGTAGGCTTTGATTACATTTCCAATATCCTCACCCATGTGGAAATTCTGTAAGAGTAATATATATGCCAATTATATATCAGTGAGATTTAGCCGACTACCCAGAATCTGAAGTAGAAAAGAACAACAATATAATTGTGTTGTTGGGACATTATGATTGGGGCCTTCTCTGTATCCCCCCCCCCCAATGACCTCATCCATGACCCTGTGTCTACCCTGTGTCTATTGTGTAGTCTGTTCCGTGATCTATCTGTTTCGTGGTCTATCTGTCTCGTGAACCTTCTGTTCTGTAGTCTGTCCGTTTCAAGGCCTGTCTGTTCCGTAGTCTGTGTCTGTTTCGTGGATCTTCTGTTCCGTAGTCTGTGGTTGTTTCGTGGACCTTCTGTTCCGTAGTCTGTGTCTGTTTCGTGATGTGAGTATTTTATGTAGTTCTACAGTATGTTTGTTTCACAGCCTGTCTGTGTATTTGGTTATTTATATCTGTGTGTGACCTGAGTCTGTGTGTGACCTTTCTGTGTACTGTGATCCCAGTGGAGCGTTTCAATCCCTTGGATGGGATGTGGTATGCGTGTACCCCTATGCTGACCCCTAGAGAGAACGCGGGCTGCTGTGTGTACCTGGGACGTCTGTTCGTGGCCGGAGGAAAAGATGAACTCAACCTGGAGCTCAGCGCTGCAGAGAAGTTTGATCCAGACGCTCTGAGTTGGACCCCCGTCAAACGCATGAGATGCAAGAGAAACAACGCAAGTGATTGATCACCACACCCTTTCTGGCCACCCTATTGGTCAGATCACTTCCCACATCAACATCAACCAAATCTCCAGAGACTGACATAATTGGCTGATAGCACACAGCCTTTCAAAGAGCAAGTAATGCAACTCTTGTCAGATATGGTTACTGTTAATGTCGATGTCTGCATGTAGGAAGATGTCCATTGTTTTTATGATATCATCTTGCAGAGTCAACCTTTCATATCAGCTCTTGTAGCTCACTGTCACTCCTCTCCTGTCCACCTCTTTCAGATGTCTCTGATGGTGTTCAACGGGTCGTTGTTGGCTGTGGGAGGCTCTGATGGCATCACCAATCTGAAAACAATAGAAGTCTACAACCATGAGTCAAATACATGGAGGTATGTGTTAGGTTCTTATTTTTCAGAGGAAATAACTCATGGACACTAGAGAAGCTTTAACCAAGTTGAATTCTTCCCAAAGGTTCTGTACAGCTGTAATTCAGACAACCCAACATTTCTCCCATCATATATATATATATATATATATATATACCCCACTTTAGACACTCCTCCTTCTCTCCAGTCCTTACATCTTATGGTTCTACAGGAGAAGAGTAACAGGATACTAAACCCTTATTACTCCCTTTAGGGGATCTGACCTCACCTCCTGACCTCAACCCCTCCTTCACCTAATCCACAGATGTCCATCTGTCTCCCCTATATCAACACGTTACTCTCCTCCCATCCACCCAAAACATTCCAAAGCCATCTGTCTTTCTACAGAACCATTAACTTCTGACCTAAACCCAGTCTCTTTCACTCCTCATATTCTATGCTTCTTCTCTATCATTTATTTAATATCTCAATGTTCAAAATGTCGAATCCAACAGTCCCTCCTCTTGAACAATAGCATCCAAATGTTAAATTTATATAAACCTGGAAATTACTAATAAATGATAAACAATTAAATACATTTAAAAAAACTAACAAATGATTATAAACCATGAATTAAACAAACTAACAAATGGAACAAACTATGAACAAACATTCACCGTGAGGTTTACAAATTCAGAGATTTATGGCCTCTGTACTATGATCACACAATTTTATTTCCATCTATCATCACAAAACAAAATTCCATTCCAGCTGATTCTGTGGTCTCGTTCTATGTCAGATGGAACAGCTTTTAGTTTTATACTTCCCACCTCAGGTTCCTAACAGAGTAATAGCACAAGACTTGGAAAGCAACAAAAAAACATAAAACATAACAATGTTAACAATGTGATAAGCTATGCAGAATTATATATGCATGAAAACCAAAGTCTGAGACCATGACAATTCCCACTCTCTCTTCACTTGACTCTATGCCTCCCGGATACTTTCCTGCTGGGTTCCACAAAATGAAAGCTCTAAAAAACTTCCTCATGCTTACACCCAGTCTTCCCCGTTTGGCCCCAAGTTCCGAGAGGTGTTCCAAGTCATGTCATTTTCACTTTGTTCCCCATCTCCTCCATTTCACCTGATAGGCACATCACCTGATATGCAAGTGCGTAGCCCTAATCAACGTTACATCCTCTTGAGGTAACTCAGCACTGTATATGCTTTCACATCAATGCCTTCAACATTTTGTTCAGAGTACAATTACCCCTCTATCCTCTATAATATGATGCATTAACCAGTAAAGCAGCTCCAACTATGATGTTTATAGTAGCTCCCAGACCCAGCCCATCTGTATGTCTTACAGTGGAATCTAGTCTCTCTCTCTCTCGTTCCGCTTCATCTGTCATGGTGTCTTCACTCACCCATTATGCAGCTGGACCTCACTTCACGTGAGAACTATGCACCCCCCTCCCTCCCAAGGAGAGACATGATGAACTTTACTCTGCAGGTACTGTATGGAGTAGTGTGTGTCCCAACCCAACGCTGTCCCAACACCCCCGCCTGGTGTCTCTTGGTTATATCAATCTCCAGAATTCAGCTCGTGCCCTTGGTTATATCTCTGCTTTCACCTGAGGATATACACACTGCAACACATGGGTCATTTCCTGACAACATCATTTGTGACATTTGAATAATCGCATCCCCTGTCCCCCAGTTACCAGTTACCAATCCATGTGGCATAAACTGATATCCAAACAATGCTACTTAAGTAACCACTGCTACTTCCAACATGGCCCATGACTATAGTCTCACAATACCCCTCATTTGCTCAGTAGTCCAATTCCATGCTATCAATATAGCATCCATACTAGTACTGCTCCTTCAGTTACTGTCCCTACAGCGCCTGCCGTGAGAATACCTCCTGTATGTAATCTGTCAAATTTTGCCGGCTGTTAGAAATTGGAGAAAAATTCATGAGTTGGGAATAATATCCAACCTAACAAAACTCTGAGTCACAGGTGTCCTATAAGTTTACCATAGTGTCTGAAATGCCATCACTATCTCTTCTACTCTCACCATGAACTAGGTATGTGTAATGTTCACATAAATCCCAATATTGTGTACAGTTAGCTGCTCTCCCTCTTCTATGAGCTATATCCTGTAACAATATACAGTCTCTGGGAATGATACTCCTCTATCATTACATCTAACCCATAACACACTATACTCCTAATGCATGTTCTACAGTTATAAACATCCTAACACATTCTCAAATCAGTTAGTCAATATACATCATTCCCTCCTCTGGAACAATGAACGCCCTCATGTTCCGCGCAACCTAAAGACATATTGACTTGAGAAGAACAGAGAAACAAGGTACATGTTTAATAACTTAGCACCACTCATTGATGCGATGTAACATAACAATTCTGAATACAGGGTAAAACAAAAGAGAACAAAAAAACCCGTTAATGTTTGTTCCAAGCTATCATCCAGTGGTTCCCCTACCAAACCACCTCCCTTCAGGATGACACTAGAGGTAAGTTCCTGGAGACTCTCTCGGCCAAATAAATGTTAGCAGTGCCCTCACCCCTCATCGTGCTTTAGCAATTCTCTCTCGCTGTATCCCAATCACAACTAAAATGTTTCATAAATTATCCAACCCAATTTTAGAATGACTGACCTCAGTGCTTACTTTGAGTCTAGTGCTCGAATTCCAGTTTATCAACTTATCACACATCATCCCTGTTAGAACATACATTTATAAACAACCTTTTATTGCCGGTCATAACTCTTCTCATTACAGCCCCCCTTTGTCCCTGTTTTCCTGTCATCAGTGGCCTGGTAATGAAAGATCAGTATCTCAATGCATTCTCAGTAAATAGTTAGCGGGGTGTATACCACCCCCCATTTCCTTCACCCGGCACTTAGCATTCTACCGCGTCTTCTTCAGATATCGTTTAAAGTTCATTTTCCCAACGACACATGTAACTTTTGTCTGTCACATTTCATGGCCCTTGATAATGTCCCGATCTTAATATCCAAGTAGATACTTCCGTTTCTCCCACGTACATGAGTCTCTCACCTGAGCTTGTTCTCTTTCCACGCTCACTCTCAGCACCCCGGCCCTGGTTTATGGCTCGGACTCAGATAGGAGTGGTAAAAGTCACTGTTTCTCATTGCACGCCTTTGTCGCTCTTTCTTCAGCCAGTTAGGGAGGGTTTTGAGGTTTACACATACTGTCTATGGTCAAATTATTCCTACCATGCATTAAGACGCGATCTGACTTCACTTTCCATGATAACCTCAAAAAAGCACAGATCATAACAACAGTTAAGTTTCATTTCTGTTCCAGGAAATTCAGACAAACATTGACTATATGTCGAATTATTACATTAACCTTTTCTTAATAACATCTCTAAGACAAAATGTAAAAAAGCATAACATAATGTTACTGGTAAAACCATTTTCTAAATGAGTCCATACTCCCTTAATCTACTGGCGACCTCTCGGAAGAGGTACCAGATCCTGAAGTTAGCACCCTAACCCCTCGCAGAATTCCCACTCCAGGATCCCAATCTGGGGAAATTTGTATCAAAACAAAAACACAACATGAAATCAGCAATAAATATATCACAATCCATTTGAATGAACTGTCATCCCTTATTAACATATATTTTCCTTTCTATATGCAGCCTAAACACAGTACCACTGTATAAGTACCCAAAGACCAGGACCTCAGGGACAGGTGATTTTCCCTTTTCAAACATGTTAAATCAAAAATAAACACATTTGAAAAACTAATCAACTTAGAATTACAACTCTTATAACTTCCTATGGAAATAATAATAATCTCCTAACGTAATGGTACAATTTGGATAGAGAATGGTGTTTCTCATGAATTTTATAATTAAATCTCCCGTGTTCCATTCATTTCTAATGAGGTTGATCATTCCTCATTAGGAATTTTTCGTATACAGGGCTTTCGACACCATTAAAATGTTTCCTCTCCCTTTCTTTCCCTTCAGAAACCGTTTAAAAACCTCTTCAAGACATTTCCATCCTCCTGCATACCCAATTTAACTGCATTGAAAAGACCCCATCCAATAATTCCCACAACACGGCGACAGAGTCTCTTCACCGAGTCTAACGATTCACTGGTCTCCTTTTCCCCATGATTCTCCATAACCACCACACCACATAAAATAATTAAAAGTGAATTTTAGGTTTGGTAACCCCTATATCAATTCCTCGTGATCCCAGTTCATTTTAGGTTAGGTAACTCCTATACTAATTCCTCGTGACCCCTCCACCCTTTCGTCTATTCTATAATTCCATTCCAGAATAAGACAACATCCAACGTTAATTTATTTTAAAATAAAACCACATAAAATGTCTCATGATTTAAAAAAACAAACAAAAAAACAAAGCCTTCTGAGTTTGCAAGGAGTGTTTGGCGATATCATTTAAATGTATTACCTTTTAGAATCCATTCCCCTGGTATTCTGCCTAGAATCTTCAACCCAAAATGCGTTTTTCTCTGGCAAATTTAGCCAATTTCTCATTGTAAGGAATCCGCAATATTTACATGTGGTTCTCTAACACTTTCTCTCACCAAGGCAGCAGTCTTAGCCGTTTCATCTGCTTTACGATTACCTATGCTCCTCTGCTTTACGATTCTATCTATCCGACTAGTATGAGCTTCACATTTCACCACTGTTAATTTACTGGGTAACTGACATGCTTCCAATAATGCCTCTACCACCAGACCATTTTTTAATGGGGTTCCTGTCGCTGTTAACATGCCCCGTTGTGACCACAATGTACCGAAATCATGAACTACTCCAAATGCATACCACATACAGCGTACCCCGTTACGTTACTCTGTTCCCTTCTGTGTTCATGTAACTGTACGCGATTCACCCTCCCCAGGCAACAGCATTAACGACGCAGGATTTAAAGCACCAATCTTATGAAATTGTAAATTTTCCCCATTAACGTTAACTCCCAGTTTGTCCATCTTGCACTAGTAACATGTTGTGCTTTCGTGCTGTCCACTATGGTTGCTACTGCGTGTGGAACATACATATCTACTTTTTGACCCATTGTAATGGAAGCCGTTTAATGCAACACCATTTCTGTCGCCTGTACCGCTCTAAGGCACGGTGGCATTCCTCTTGCCCCTCCGCACTACAATGTTTTTCCTGTTTATTAACAAAAAATGTAAAAGGTAGTTTTAGGTTTGGCAATCCCAATGCTGGCGCTTGACACAATTGCTTCTTTGACTTGACAAACGCCTCCTCACACTCTTGATTCCACTCTATCATGGGGACCCTTCCCCCCTTTCGTCCACTCTGTAAGTGTCTCAGCAATTTCAGAGAATGATGAAATAAAATGTCTAACAAAACTGAAAACTCCTGCAAGGAGTGTTTGGCCATGTCAAAGAACGCATTGTTTCTACCCGATCCCGGGTAATGTGTATCTTGCCCTTCGAAATCAAAACGAAATCGAAACCCACAAATGTTACCTCTTGCTTTGCTAGTTGTGTTTTGTCATACGATGCTTTATGACCCTGTTCTGCCAAATTGTCTATCAATGTGGTGCGGTCTCGTATATTGTACCAACACATAACCTACAAATTGACACCCTTTTAAAGATTGTTTCAATGCAAATGTAAATCCCATCGGTACCCTACTAAAAATTAGGTAAAACGTGATCTCATACGCCTTCCATCACATAGAAACTGTAATCTCTATGAACCACTTATCGATCGAGCATAGACTATACACCGCTATGTGAAAGTTCCATTCTTGCTAATCTCAAAACGTTTAGTTGGTGCTCTTTTAAAAAAAATGCCAACTCTTGTATAGTGGCATTTCCTTCTAATGCTGTAAGTTCCAGTATCACCTTACACTAATTCTTCCAATGCCCGATTGTCCCACATCTAAAACAGGGAGCTATCCCCTTACGCTTTGATGTTTTTTTGCTACGTTCCTTAGTCTAATCTTGGCCATTGAAACTATAGGTAGTGATTTTCTCTATGGCCCTATTAACCCCTCGCACGTCTGTGTCACGTCCTGACCAGTATAGAGGATATTTTGTTATTATAGTTTGGTCAGGACGTGGCAGAGGGTAGCTTATTTATGTATTACGGGGTTTTTTGGTCACTGGTCTATGTTTGTATTTCCTTGTGTATGTTCTAGGGTAGTTTTTGTATGTGTAGGATGGCTGGACTCTCAATTGGAGGCAGGTGTTTCTAGTTGCCTTTGATTGGGAGTCCTATAAATAGGTGTGTGTTTTGTTTGTCACTTGTGGGTAGTTGTTTGATAGCACTGCTTTTGTTGAGCCTGCTTCTCTGTTCCTGTCGTTAGTTTGTTTATTGTTTTTCCTGTGGATGCTTTGCTCGTATATATTAAAAAGATGAGTATCCACATTCCGTCTGCAGTTTGGTCCATTCAACACGACAGCCGTGACAGAACTACCCACCATACCAGGACCAAGCAGCGGAAGAAGGAGCAGGTCACTAACTACATGGACTATGGCGAAGATTGGACTTGGGAGGAGATTCTGGACGGGGCTGGACCTTGGCATCAGGCTGGGGAATACCGTCGCCCACGGGAGGAGATTGAGGAGGCGAAGGCTGAGAGGCGGCGATATGAGGCTATGTACGCGCTGGCGAGGAATCTGGAGAGGCACCCCCAAGAATTTTTTTGGGGGGGCACACGGGTAGTTTGGCTAGGCCAAGGGAGAGCCATAAGCCAGCTACCCGTGTTTATATGGAGGAGCGTATGTAGTGGAGGGCGCCGTGTTTTGCTGAGGTGCGCACAATCTAGCCCATACGCACGCACAGTTCGGTGCGCGCCATTCCAGCCCAGCGCAGATGCCTTGCTAGAGTGGGCATCCAGCCTGGTAGGAGGATGCCTGCGCAGCGCATCTGGTCGCCGGTACGCCTCCTAGGACCAGGCTACCCTATGCCCGCTCTACGCACGGTAACCATCAAGCCCCTGCACAGCCCAGTTCGCCCTGTACTAGCACCCCGCTCGTACAGGGCTGCTAGTTCCACCCAGCCAGGACGGGTTGTGCAGGAGGTGCGAGCAAGACCACCTGTGCGCCTCCGTGGCCCAGTCTGTCCGGTTCCCGCCTCTCGTGCTGACCCGGAAGTGCGTGCCTCCAGTCTGGCATGACCAGTACCAGCACCACAGATCAAGCTTCCAATGAGTCAGCCTAGTCCTATTCAGCCTGTTCCCGCTACTCGCACTAGCCATGGGGTGCGTGGTTTCAAACTGGCAGTTCCAGTACCAGCACCACGCATCAGGCTTATAGTGCGTAATAGTAGTTCCTCTCGGCCGGTTCCTGCTTCTGCCTGCAGTCCGGAACAGGGTGAGATGGAAATTAACTGTGAACTGAATGAGTCTGCCTATGACCCGGAACCGAGGGAGTCTGCCTGCAATCTGGAACCGGGTGAGTCTGCCTGCGGTCCGGAACAGGGTGAGATGGAAATTAACTGTGAACTGAACGAGTCTGCC
This sequence comes from Salmo trutta, assembly GCF_901001165.1. Lineage (NCBI taxonomy): Eukaryota > Metazoa > Chordata > Actinopteri > Salmoniformes > Salmonidae > Salmo > Salmo trutta. The sequence continues at coordinate 36,218,954 of NC_042965.1, read as the reverse complement.
TACAGTTGTGAACTGAATGAGTCTGCCTACGATCTGGAACTGAGTGAGTCGGCCTACGACCCGGAACTGAGTGAGTCTGCCTACGGTCCGGAGCAAGGAGACTCTGGCTACAGTCTGGAGGACAGTAGGCCAGAACCAGAGCCACCTCCAGGATAGGTGGGTTGGGGAGGGGGGGTGTAGCACAAGTGCCGTCATTGACGGCAGCCACCCTCCCTCCCTTCCCTCCCTTTTTTTTTTTTTTTTTTTGTGGTTTGGGGGATTGTTGTGTTTTCTTTTTAGGTGCATTCGGGGTGTGCACCTTTAGGGGGGGTACTGTCACGTCCTGACCAGCAGAGGGAGTAGTTGTTTAGTATTTGGTCAGGACGTGGCAGAAGTTGTGTGTTGTATGTAGTTTCTAGTTGTTCTGTTTCTGTGTGACTCCCGATCAGGAACAGCTGGATATCGTTGTTCCTGATTGGGAGTCATATATTAGGTGTGTGTTTTTCTCCTGGGGTTGTGGGTTGTTTATTTTACACTGCTAAAGTATCTGTATAGCCTGTAAAACTGTTACTAGTCGTTCTTGTTTATTGTTTTCCCGTGTTCACTTTATTCTAATATAATTAAAGATGAGCATACATATCCCGGCTGCATTTTGGTCTATTCAACACGGCTATATTTGTGACAAGAAGAGGATGTCTTCCTTAATTGACCCCATATAAACGTAACAGATATATACCAGGAGCTGTGCCAGGGGGTACAAAGACAACTGTGTAAAACATGCCAATGATCGTTTTGAAGGACTAACACAGTTGGAAAGCCTAAAACCAAAAGAAAAAGAAAAAGCAGAACATGTCCCATCATGCTTTACCCAATACTCACCATTGGGGAAGGCATTTCTGACCCACAATGACCCACAATTGAAACCCATTTTTAAATATCCCCACGTATGGTTTTTAAAAGACCTCCAAACTTGAGAGATATTGTGGTTAAATCTGATTACCCACCAGAGAAAAGGGAAAAAAATTGACAAGTTTCCGGAGGGTAATTACAAATGTGGCCAATGTGCTCAATGCAGCTTTACGTACAAATGCAACTGATTTACACACCCCCGCACAGGACAAAGATTTAAGATCAAGGGCCTGATTACTTGCATGTCCACCAATGTCATTTACATGTTGAAATGTCCTTGTGGTCTGTCTTACATAGGGAAAACCCGTAGAAGCCTGAAGACACGGATCAGTGAGGACCTCAGCAATATACGGACAGGTGAGACAAAAAAATCAAAAAATAATTTTGTACAAGCTGGACTTCCTTTTAGTTCTCTGAGATACATTGGAATAGAAATTGTCAAGATGTCACACAGGGGAGGGGACATTGAGAGGAAACTTCTTCAAAGGGAATCTTTCTGGATCCATAGGCTGAACACACTGTCCCCTCTTGGCCTTAACGAGGAGTTTGAGTTGAAACCGTTCTTATTGTTTCAATAATTCTAAGTTGTTTTTTTATCCTAATTGAATATTGTATGTGTATTTATATTTCTATAAATATTGATCACATTCTCTGTGTATGATCATATATTTTGATACATTGAATGTTAATATTGTGAAACTATGTTATACATTTTTACCTCCTGTTTTAGGAAGTGATGTCACTGAGTACTGCCCCTATATATAGGACCTTCCACCCCCACCTGGGATATGGATCCCTGATGAAGACCTAAGGGTCGAAACATTGTAAATAAATATCACCTGGGAGCATGAGCAGCAGTGTGCGGCGTTTTCCATGAGTTTGCCTACAACTCCAGCACCTGCGGAAAGTACCTGGATGTGCGTATGTTCTTCAGCCATAAATGTAACGGACATATACCAGGAGCTGTGCCAGGCCCGCCACGTCTGTTGACTCATCCAGCTGTAACGCATAGAATTCCCTGGCTTGTATGCGAAGCAGTAATTGTTTCAAAACATCTCCTGCCATGTCACCTATGCGTTGTGAAACAGTGTTGTTTGATGAAGAAATTGTCTGTATAGTTTTTTGGGCCTTTTCCCACAGCATTGTCCCAGCCATATCCCCGACAGCAGGAAGAATGAAGTACTCTACAATAGTATGGGGCTTGCCTGTCCTAGCCACTCGGTAGCTCACCATACAAGACGCTTCTAGACCCTTCTTATTAATGGGATCTGTTGCTTTTATACATGTCTTACTACTCAAAAGTAATCTTAATTCTCGCTCAAAAACTCCCGTGCTTCTTTTTCAAATTGGCATGTTTTGTTTCTAAATGTCTGCGCAAGAGTGAAGGTTTCCTTGAGTTGTGAGATAATACTTTTGCACATATAACACACTGTGGCTGAGGAAAGGCACTACTCCCAATCAATGTATTTCTCATCATATTTGCGACCCTTCGATGGTCCAATGTCCCTGTCTGTTGTTTGGTGCTTTCCCGGGTAAGGGGGCAGTAGCTCTTCGGCTGAAAAAGATTCACAATTGTCAGTATCCATGCTAGCTCGGCTAACAACAAAAGTAGAATTCCTGATGCTAGCATTGGATGTGCTCATGGAAGCAGAACAACTTGTGTCGTCGACAGGTGCAGGTGTAGTACTGCTGGTAATATCAGTACTACCAGTAGAGCTGGTATGTGTCTCTATTGACGCGGGCCTTACTTTTGTTTTTAACCATTTATCCATTTTCGAGCAAATGGAAGGAGCAGCAGCTACGTTTGGCTACATACGGACCATTAGTGGAATTCCCGTGAGAGAGTAACGGTTAATGTGATTGGATGTTAATTATTTGACTAGGCTACCTGTATTTGACATTGTGTTGTTATTTCGCTGAACACTAGATGGCTTAATTCTATTTTTGGCAGTGAAACAAGGCTACTCAGGCGAGTGAAAAAAACTCACGCAAATGTATAGCCCCATTGGAAAATATAAATGGACTGTTTGAAAATGTGAAGATTATTATTTATTTTTTAATAAATCACATTTTTGTTTGGCTTCCCCACAACGGCATTGTGTGTACCCCAGGGGGTACCTGCACTAGAGTATCTAGTGTCCTGCCTAGCATATCTTTGCTCCATAGTGCACCTTGGAAGGAACCAGTTACTGTGGAGAATAGGGGGGAGGGGATCATCTTTGCCTGGTCCAGTTTGTGTGCCCCCCCTCCACAAAATATCACTGACGGATATGGTTTTGTTTGTCATTTATTTAACATCTGAAAAATGAATAAAAAAAATAAAAAATATTTTACAATGTCATTTTTTTTTTATATATGAGGGGGCACGTGCCCTTGTGCCCTCTATGGGCATGACACCTCTATGTAAGAAAAACAGCGGAAGGTGTATGCCATTTGTTCAATGGCAACATAGTGAATTGTAAATAGCATTGCGTTTCTTCAGAGGTTCTTTATTGATTAGTGTGTGATGAGTGTGGACGAAAGAGGCAGGGTCAAGGGGGTTGAGGGTTTTCCCTTGAAGACTGAGAATAGAAAAAGGAGGTTGAGAAGGAAGATTTAGAAAAGAGAAAGGTCATTTAGGAAGTATTTGTTTGCGTCCCAAATGACACCCTGTTCCCTATACTGTATACTGTGACCAGAGCCCTATGACCCCTCATCATAAGTAGTACACTATAGTGAATAGGTTCAGATGGCTATTAGGTTCAGAAAAGGTTCAGATGGATATTATGAGGGAAGAGGCTGGATCAAAAAAGGTTAAAGGATGTGATTCAGAATAACCTTTTAAGGCGACATGTGAAATGGGCCTGATGGTGTTGATTGAAATATTTTTGTCATCATGAGTGAGTTGTGTTTTTACAGTAGATTACATTTTTGATAGCAGTAGATATACACTACCGGTCAAAAGTTTAAGAACACCTAAAGTGGGGGAAAAAAGTATTTGATCCCCTGCTGATTTTGTACGTTTGCCCACTGATAAAGAAAGGATCAGTCTATAATTTGAATGGTAGGTTTATTTGAACAGTGAGAGACAGAATAACAACAAAAAAATATCCAGAAAAACGCATGTCAAAAATGTTATAAATTGATTTGCATTTTAATGAGGCAAATAAGTATTTGACCCCTCTGCAAAACATGACTTAGTGCTTGGTGGCAAAACCCTTGTTGGCAATCACAGAGGTCAGACGTTTCTTGTAGTTGGCCACCAGGTTTGCACACATCTCAGGAGGGATTTTGTCCCACTCCTCTTTGCAGATCTTCTCCAAGTCATTAAGGTTTCGAGGCTGACGTTTGGCAACTCAAACCTTCAGCTCCCTCCACAGATTTTCTATGGGATTAAGGTCTTGAGACTGGCTAGGCCACTCTAGGACCTTAATGTGCTTCTTCTTGAGCCACTCCTTTGTTGCCTTGGCCTTGTGTTTTGACTGATAATTTCTTTGTAAGTGTGCAAATGTACAAAATCAGCAGGGGATCAAATACTTTTTCCCCCCACTGTACTCATTCAAGGGTTTTCTTTATTTTTACTATTTTCTACATTGTAGAATAATAGTGAAGACATCAAAACTATGAAATAACACATATGGAATCATGTAGTAACCTAAAAATAAAAATATATTTTATATTTGAGATTCTTCAAATAGCCACCCTTTGCCTTGATGATAGCTTTGCACACTCTTGGCATTCTCTCAACCAGCTTCATCTGGAATACTTTTCCAACCGTCTTGAAGGAGTTCCCACATATGCTGAGCACTTGTTGGCTGCTTTCCTTCACTCTGCGGTCCGACTCATCCCAAACCATCTCAATTTAGTTGAGGTCGGGGGATTGTGGAGGCCAGGTCATCGGATGCAGCACTCCATCCCTCTCCTTCTTGGTAAAATAGCCCTGACACAGCCTGGAGGTGTGTTGGGTCATTGTCCTGTTGAAAAACAAATGATAGTCCCACTAAGCCCAAACCAGATGGAATGGCGTATCGCTGCAAAATGCTGTCGTGGACATGCCGGTTAAGTGTGCCTTGAATTCTAAATAAATCACAGACAGTGTCACCAGAAAAGCACCCCCACACCATCACACCTCCTCCTCCATGCTTTACGGTGGGAAATACACATGTGGAGATCATCCGTTCACCCACATCACGTCTCACAAAGATATGGCGGTTGGATCCAAAAATCTCCAATTTGGACTCCAGACCAAAGGACAAATTTTCACCGGTCTAATGTCCATTGCTCATGTTCCTTGGCCCAAGAAAGTCTCTTCTTCTTATTGGTGTCCTTTAGTAGTGGTTTCTTTGCAGAAATTCGACCCTGAAGGCCTGATTCACAGTCTCCTCTGAACAGTTGATGTTGAGATGTGTCTGTTACTTGAACTCTGTGAAGCATGTATTTGGGCTGCAATTTCTGAGGCTGGTAACTCTAATGAACTTATCCTCTACAGCAGAGGTAACTCTGGGTCTTCCATTCCTGTGGCGGTCCTCATGAGAGCAACTGCACTTGAAGAAACTTAAAAAGTTCTTGAAATGTTCTGTATTGACTGACCTTCATGCCTTAAAGTAATGATGGACTGTTGTTTCTCTTTGCTTATTTGAGCTGTTGTTGACATAATATGGACTTTGTCTTTTACCAAAATAGGACTATCTTCTGTATACCCCCCCTACCATGTCACAACACAACAGACACACCTGTTAATTGAAATGCATTCCAGGTGACTAGCTCAAGAAGCTGGTTTAGAGAATGACAAGAGTGTGCAAAGCTGTCATCAAGGCAAAGTGTGGCTATTTGAAGAATCTCAAATATAAAATATGTTTTGATATGTTTAACACTTTTTGGGTTACTACATGATTCCATATGTGTTATTTCATAGTTTTGATGTCTTCACTATTATTCTACAATGTAGATAATATAAAAAAATTAAGAAAAACGCTTGAATGAGTAGGTGTTCTAAACGTTTTGACCGGTAGTGTAGTTGCCTGTTGTAGTAGCACTTATCAATGTCAATTAACAGTGTGGGTGTGTCCCAACCTTTGTGTCATCCCCTAAATGTCAGAGCAATCAGAAGTCCCAACATTCACTACGCTTTATAACTTACAAAACTCCTGCAAAGGCAAAGAAAACAATGTCCCTGGTCAGATTATAACAACTGCAACAAGGGGAGAACCAAATCTGTGGCAAAAATAGATTTTCAAGGGACATAAAGTAACCGATGACTGATTGTTTGGGAAAGTTCTGAGTGGTTGAGATGCTTTGAAAGTGATGACGATGGAAGCAGCAAAGCAGTTGCTCACAGAGCATTGACAAAACCTCCAGCATTTGAACTCACGTTAGCAGCTGGTGAGCATTTCTGCTGTTTTCTGAAAGGCTGTACAACTCTGTCCAGATCTCTGTGACTGCTCTCTACACAGAACATGAATATGTTCTTCAATTTAAGGGGAATATATAAACAACCAGTTGCTGAAGACAGGAAGATTGAAGGTATGTAGAATCATAGAGTTAGGCTTGTGGCATTGTCTGGTGTTTTGCATGTAGCCTAGATAAGTGTTTATTTATTGGGGTTCCATTTCTTTTCTTGTGTTTTCATATCTAAATGTTTGACCAAAGGAAATAAATGATTGTAATTTATTGTTGAAATTCTAAAACTGTTGTACTATTTGTAAATAGTGTTTGATTATTGAGCTTTGAGATGCAGTCATGCATTTACAGACATCAACATGTAGGCCAATACAACACACTGTTATACAAACACAACAATTCTAGGTCAGTGTTATTCCAAAATTAGCTGCAGTGTAAACAAGAAATCACTTAAATCTCAGAGAAGGTAGAGCTGCAATCCCATCAAACGCCACCAGAGGACTCTTGAGTGATAAAGTGCACTTCGCTATAATAACCCCCGAAGGCCAACTGTATACAGAAGCCTACAACCTTCCCTTGAAAGTGAGTCATATAACTCCCAACAGGCAAGCTTTCTGTAGAAATTATGATGAGTTCAAATTCAAACCCACATCTACAGATATTGCCAATTAGGGAGTAAGGCACGTGCGTCTGCTTCACTCTTAAACGCCGTATTCTGTTAAAAGCTTGTAATATTAGGGCGCGGAGTCTACTAATTGCTGTTTATTACACGCCTATTTTGAAGAAGATGCAAAAACATAATTGCTAGGTTGTCCGGTAGATGGCGAGGTGTGTATGGTTGGGTTGTATGGGTGGACAAGGAGCTTTGGTTGGATTCTGAGAACGTGTATTCTCCCATCCATTCCATCAACACAGCCCTTACACAGGGGCAGAGGAGGAGGACAGTTGCTGTGTGACAGTAGAAAAGGCATGGATGATGCTATCCTGAAGGGATCACAGAGATGCTGTCACTTGACTGGTTTGAAATGCGTTTGATCTTTTTACAAAGGAAACAGTATATTTTCTAACCAATCAATTCAAGTAAGTAGAGACTGTTGATGTTTCTGTTTTGCAAAAAAATGTCAACTTCAAGTAGTCTTTCAAAAAGAACAGCAGTTTGGTAAAATCGAAAGATAAAAGGAACATTATTTCGGAGATGTCGCCTAGTGTAAACTAATCATAATTTATCCATGAGGACCAGAAGATGCTCGAATTTCTCTACCTCCCGGGAGCATTTTCCGTGGTCGTGGACCCTCTTCAAGTGCCATCAGCGGGGTCGCTTCCCTTTCCGCCCCTCTTATGTAATTTATCAATGAATAAGACGAATGTTTCAAGCCAAGGTTTCTTTTTTTATCGGAAGGCATCCACCACCAGCGTGATACAGCCGGGGCTGCACGGACAATGTGCAGCAGATATTCTATCATAAACAAGACGTGTGTTTACGATGATGGGACCGCGGACACCGACAGAACCAGGTAAGGACTGGAAACAGTCTTGGCTTCTTGGCTAACGCCGAGTGCAGTGAAATTGACCGAGAGCCAAACATCTGTAGCCTATTTGGGAGAAATTTGGACTCGAGTCACGAGTCGCACATTTTGCGACTTGAGACTTGGCAAAAAGAAAAAACACTTGTCACTCGACTTCGACCTGACCATCTATGACTCGTGACTTAACTTGGACTTGAGCCGTACGAATCTAGAGACTCGATTTGTCACCTCACGCACAATGTAAGCCTATCTGTCCTTTCTATCGGAGTACTGGAGGTTCTGTGCGTTCTGTTCTCTGTCTCGACCAAACAGATTCGCAGAAATCAGAGGTTGCGCAGACCACAAAGCACGTCTTCTAGCAAAGCCCGCGCCGCTCCACTGTCCTCCAGTATTTATTTAGCGAACGTAATAACACATCACTCCCGACATACTCAAGCAAGAACTCTTCACATAAATGTTGCAGCAGCCTACACCTAAACTGTATGAGAAGAAAACGAAACGATTTCCCAGTCTGATCAACTAGGCAACTGATAACAACTACAGCCAACCTGTCCCCTCTTGCCCTCTGGTCAGGGTAGTGGTGATGTTATGTAGCCTATTTATGGCAAGGGATGGGTAGGTTACATTCTAAATGTAATCCGTTAGATTTACTAGTTACCTGTCCAAAATTGTAATAAGTAACGTAACTTTTGGATTACCCAAACTCAGTAAAGTAATCTGTTTACATTCTGTTACTGTTAGATTACTTTCCCGTTAAGAGGCATTAGAAGAATACAAAAAATGTATGTTACCAATTGAATGACATCTATCGCAGGATAAATCAATGTTAAAGTTTACATAGCTGGCCTTATATGGATGTTAAATTTTACTTTATTGGTTGGTTATGTAGACTTATTTTTTTTAATGTTTTATTTATTTAACCTTTATTTAGCTAGGCAAATCAGTTAAGAACAAATTCTTATTTACAACAACGGCCTAGGAACAGTGGGTTAACTGCCTTGTTCGGGGCAGAACGACAGATTTTTACCTTGTCAGCTCAGGGATTAAATCTAGCAACCTTTCGGTTACTGGCCCAACGCTCTAACTACTAGGCTACCTGCTGGTTACTGGCCCAACGCTCTAACTACTAGGCTACCTGCTGGTTACTGGCCCAACGCTCTAACCACTAGGCTACCTGCTGGTTACTGGCCCAACGCTCTAACCACTAGGCTACCTGCTGGTTACTGGCCCAACGCTCTAACCACTAGGCTACCTGCTGGTTACTGGCCCAACGCTCTAACCAATAGGCTACCTGCTGGTTACTGGCCCAACGCTCTAACCACTAGGCTACCTGCTGGTTACTGGCCCAACGCTCTAACCACTAGGCTACCTGCTGGTTACTGGCCCAACGCTCTAACCACTAGGCTACCTGCTGGTTACTGGCCCAACGCTCTAACCACTAGGCTACCTGCTGGTTACTGGCCCAACGCTCTAACCACTAGGCTACCTGCTGGTTACTGGCCCAACGCTCTAACCAATAGGCTACCTGCTGGTTACTGGCCCAACGCTCTAACCAATAGGCTACCTGCCGCCTTCTAACCCATCGCTTTCTATTACATATAATAATATAATATTTTTTTTCCCCAAAAATCCTTTCTGATTTTTAAAGTTGTCCTCGAAGTAATCATCTAGTTTTTCAAAAGTATCTGTAATCTGATTACAATATTTTATCTGAAAACGTAACAGATTGTCCAATTGCAGTGGTTGTGTCTGTGTAAAGGTTTGGGCTCCTGAGTTTTTCCAGAGTTTCTTTAAAACCATGTGACCTGTTTAGAAAATATTTGTATATCTAGGTTGCAGGTAGGCTAGTGGTTAAGAGTGTTGGGCCATTAACTGAAAGGTCAATCGTTTGAATCCCGAGCCGGTTAGGTGAAAAATCTGTTGGTGTGCCCTTGAGCAAGGCACTTAACCCTAATTGCTGCTGTAAATCGCTCTGGATAAGAGTGTCTGCTAAATTACTAAAATGTTAGTCTGGCTCCACTCCCATATAAATACATTTTTACAACTAATAATTAATCACTGTCTTTCCCTATATGATCCTGTTTTGCACCTGGTTAGGTTACCAGATTAGGGAAAGCTCCAGGTCTCAGGGAAAACAATTTGCCCCACCACTCTGGGACCTGTGGTGCATCAGGGCATCATCAGTCCCCAAAATGGTTGCATTTGGTTTCAAAGACTATGTGGTAGTGGAGGAAATAAGAGATGCAGTTTGTAAAACATGTGGGTCCAAAATCACTGATGCATTGCAATTGCAATGAAATTGGCATAAAACACTTAACCATTGACTTGAGGACTCGAACCCCAAAAGTAGGGAGGGACTTGTGACTTGACTCGACCTGAGTTGTGGAACTTGGGACATTATTTGAGACTTGACGATTATTACTTGGGACTTGCTTAGGACTTACAAAATTGTAACTTGGTCTCATCTCTGCTAGTTGGCAATGCACTGTTGCCGTCAGTCCATTCAACTTTTAAAATTGTAGGCTGCTGTGTGTCGTTGCGATAATTCCAAGCATGTTTATTTGGATGTCTAATCTGGAGAAAATAAATATTTAGAAAGGAGAATTAGTGAATGGCGTTGGTTTAATCTGATTTATTGCATTTGAAATCCAATTGCATGACAGGCTAAGATGAACTATTGTGGTCCAACTTGTTTTAGGGTTTGTTATATTGTTTTTTACATTTACTTTCATTTGTAAAGAACAGAACAGAATGAACATTGTGACTTCATTCAATGAAAAAAGTGTTAAACAAATCAAAATATATTTTATATTTGAGATTATTCAAAGTAGCCACCCTTTGCCTTGATGACAGCTTTGCACACTCTTGGCATTCTCTCAATCAGCTTCATGCATTTTAATTAACAGGTGTGCCTTGTTAAAAGTTAATTTGTGGAATTTCTTTCCTTCTTAATGCGTTTGTGTCAATTAGTTTTGTTGTGAAATAGTAGGGGTGGTATACAGAAGATTTGGTAAAATACCAGGTCCATATTATGGCAAGAACAGCTCAAATAAGCAAAGAGAAACAACAGTCCATCATTACTTTAAGACATGAAGGTCCGTCAATCCGGAACATTTCAAGAACTTTCAAAGTTTCTTCAAGTGCAGTTGCAAAAACCATCAAGCGCTATGATGAAACTGCCTCTCGTGAGGACCGCCACAGGAAAGGAAGACCCAGAGTTACCTCTGCTGCAGAGGATAAGTTCATTAGAGTTAACTGCACCTCAGATTTCAGCCCAAATAAATGCTTCGCAGAGGTCAAGTAACAGACACATCTCAACATCAACTGTTCAGAAGAGACTGTGTGAATTAGGCCTTCATGGTTGAATTGCTGCAAAGAAACCACTACTAAAGGACACCAATAAGAAGAAGAGACTTGCTTGGGCCAAATAACATGAGCAATGGATCAGTCCAAATTGGAGATTTGTGGTTCCAACTGCTGTGTCTTTGTGAGACGCAGAGTAGGTGAACGGATGATCTCCGCATGTGTTGTTCCCACCGTGAAGCATGGAGGAGGTGGTGTGGGGGGGTTTTGCTGGTGACACTGTCTGTGATTTATTTAAGGCACACTTAACCAGCATGACTACCACAGCATTCTGCAGCGATACGCCATACCATCTGGTTTGGGTTTAGTGGGACTATCATTTGTTTTCAACAGGACAATGATCCAAAACACACCTCCAGGCTGTGTGAGGGCTATTTGATCAAGGAGAGTGATTGAGTGATGCATCAGATGACCTGGCCTCCACAATCACCCGACCCTCAACCCAATTGAGATGGTTTGGGATGAGTTAACACTTTTTTAGTTACTATATGATTCCATAGATTTTATTTCCTAGTTTTGATGTCTTCACTATTATTCTACAATGTAGAAAATAGTAAAAATAAAGTAAAACCCTTGAATGAGTAGGTGTGTCCAAACTTTTGACTGGTACTGCATTATGCGTGTGTGTGTGTCTCACCGTGTGTGTGTCACTGTATCACTGTGTGTGTGTGTGTGTGTGTGTGTGTGTGTGTGTGTGTGTGTGTGTGTGTGTGTGTGTGTGTGTGTGTGTGTGTGTGTCAAGACGATTTCATAAGTAAGGGATTAATGGGTGGGGTGGGGGGGTGAAGTCCTCATTGCTCTGGTCTGTCGCCGTCTATCTGTTCTGTTCACCCCCCCCCCCCACCCACACACAACCTCCCATCCCCCCTGGTCCATTCAAGTTTTAGGTTTTTAATGTCATATGCACAAGTACAGTGAAATGCCTTTCTTACAAGCTCTAACCCCAGGAATGCAGTAATCAATAACAATGTAATACTAAAAATAGCCAGGTAGAACAAAAACACACAAGATGTAAAAATCTGAAGTAAGAAGAACATGATAAAGTAAGGAAGCACACTATATACAGGGTCAGTTCCACTACCAGATTTACAATGTGCAGGGATACTGGATCCATAGAGGTAGATATAGGGGTAAGGTGACTCGGCATCAGCATAAATGATAAACAGAGTAGTATGTGAGCGTATAAACAGAGTTGCAGCAGTTTGTATGTGAGCGTATAAACAGAGTTGCAGCAGTTTGTATGTGAGTGTATAAACAGAGTAGCAGCACTTTGTATGTGAGTGTATAAACAGAGTAGCAGCAGTTTGTCAGTGTATAAACAGAGTAGCAGCGATTTGTATGTGAGCGTATAAACAGAGTAGCAGCAGTTTGTATGTGAGCGTATAAACAGAGTAGCAGCACTTTGTATGTGAGTGTATAAACAGAGTAGCAGCAGTTTGTATGTGAGTGTATAAACAGAGTAGCAGCAGTTTGTATGTGAGTGTATAAACAGAGTAGCAGCAGTTTGTATGTGAGTGTGTAAACAGAGTAGCAGAAGTTTGTATGTGAGCGTATAAACAGAGTAGCAGCAGTTTGTATGTGAGTGTATAAACAGAGTAGCAGCTGTTTGTATGTGAGTGTGTGTAGAGAGTCAGTATAAATGTATGTGCATTTGTGTGAGTGAGCAGATGATGCAGTGAGTGTTCGTGTGTGTTTTGGAGTATCAGTGTGTGTAGTGTGGAGGGTCTTGTGAGTGTGCATAGAGGCAGTGTAAAAATAACAATGAAATACAAAGGTCACTGGCCCTCTCACGTCATCTCACCACACTCTCCTGACAGGAGGCTTCTCGGGGTTTGTCCTCTGGGCTGCTAATCAGAGAGTCTCTCTCTCTCGCTGTCTCTCGCTCCCTCTTCAATTTCAATTTAAGGGCTTTATTGGCATGGGAAACATATGTTTACTTTGCCAAAGCAAGTGACATAGATAATAAACAAAAGTGAAATAAGTGAAATAAACAATAAAAAATGAACAGTAAACATTACACTCACAGAAGTTCCAAAGGAATATACATTTCAAATGTCATATAATGGCTATATACAGTGTTGTAACGATGTGAAAATAGTTAAAGTACTAAAGGGTAAATAAATAAACATAAATATTGGGTTTATTTACAATGGTGTTTGTTCTTCACCGGTTGCCTTTTTCTTGTGGCAACAAGTCACAAATCTTGCTGCTGTGATGGTGTGATCTGAGGGAAATATGTGTCTCTAATTTGGTCATATATTTGGCAGGAGGTTAGGAAATGCAGCTCAGTTTCCACTTAATTTTGTGGGCAGTGTGCACATAACCTGTTCACTGAGTCTGTACATAGTCAAAGCATTCCTTAAGTTTGGGTCAGTCACAGTGGTCAGGTATTCTGCCACTGTGTACTCTCTGTTTAGGGCCAAATAACATTCTAGTTTGCTCAGGTTTTTTTTTTTGTTAATTCAAGTGATTATCTTTTTGTTTTCTCATGATTTGATTGGGTCTAATTTTGTTGCTGTCCTGGGGCTTTGTGGAGTCTGTTTGTGTTTGTGAACAGAGCCCCAGGACCAGCTTTCTTAGGGGATTCTTCTCCAAGTTAATCTCTCTGTAGGTGATGGCTTTGTTATGGAAGGTTTGGGAATCGGTTCCTTTTAGGTGTATGTAGAATTTAATGTCTCTTTTCTGCATTTTAATAATTAGTAAGTATCGGCCTAATTCGTCTCTGCATGCATTATTTGTTTTACATTGTACACAGGATATTTGGTGTTTTTTGGTTGGTGAGCAGACCCCAGACCTCGCAACCATAAAGATCAATGGGTTCTATAACGGATTAAAGTATTTTTAGCCAGACCCTATGTCGAATTTTATGTTTCTTTTGATGGCGTAGAAGGCCGTTCTTGCCTTGTCTCTCAGATCGTTCACAACTTTGTGGAAGTTACCTGTGGCGCTGATGGTTAGGCATAGGTATGTATAGTTTTGTGTGTGCTCTATGGCAACGGTGTGTAGATGGAATTTGTATTTGTGGTCCTGGCAACTGGACGTTTTTTGGAACACCATTCTTTTTGTCTTACTGAGAGGGCCCAAGCAGGTCTGACAGAATCTGTGCAGAAGATCTAGGTGCTGCTGTAGGCCCTCCTTAGTTGGGGACAGAAGCACCAGATCATCAGCAAACAGTAGACATTTGACTTCAGATTCTTATAGGGTGAAGCCGGGTGCTGCAGATTGTTCTAGTGCCCTCGCCAATACGTTGATATACAGTTTATTCGGAAAGTATTCAGACCCCTTGACTTTTTCCACATTTTGTTATGTTACAGCCTTATTCTGAAAATGATTAAATCGTTTTTTCCCCTCATCAATCTACACACAATACCCCATAATGACAAAGCAAAAACAGGTTTTTAGAATTTTTTGCAAATGTATTAAAAATAAAAATGGAATTATGACATTGGCATAAGTATTCAGACCCTTTACTCAGTACTTTGTTGAAGCACCTTTGGCAGCGATTACATCATTGAGTCTTCTTGGGTATGACGCTACAAGCTGGCAAACCTGTATTTGGGGAGTATCTCCCATTCTTCTTTGCAGATCCTCTCAAGCTCTGTCAGCTTGGATGGGGAGCGTCGCTGCACAGCTATTTTCAGGTCTCTCCAGATATGTTTGATCGGGTTCAAATCCGGGCTTTGGCTGGGCCACTCAAGGACATTCAGAGACTTGTCCCAAATCCACTCCTGCGTTGTCTTGGCTCTGGAGCAGGTTTTCATCAAGGATCTCTCTGTACTTTGCTCCGTTCATCGTTCCCTCGATCCTGACGAGTCTCCCAGTCCCAGCCACTGAAAAACATCCCGACAGCATGACGCTGCCACCCCCATGCTTCACCGTAGGGATGGTGCAAAGTTTCCTCCAGATGTGACGCTTGGCATTCAGGCGAAATAGTTCAATCTTGGTTTCATCAGACCAGAGAATCTTGTTTCTCATGGTCTGGGAGTCCTTTGGGAACCCTGAAACTCTGTCAGAGTGATTATCTGGTTCTTGGTCACCTCCCTGACCAAGGCCCTTCTCAGTTTGCTCAGTTTGGCCGGGCTAGGAAGAGTCTTGGTGGTTCCAAACTTCTTCCATTTAAGAATGATGGAGGCCACTGTGTTCTTGGGGATCTTCAATGCTGAAAAAAAATGTTGGTACCGTTACCCAGATCTGTGCCACGACACAATCCTGTCTCAGGGCTCTACCGACAAATACTTTGACCACATGGCTTGATTTTTGCTCTGACATGCACGGTCAACTGTGGGACCTTAAATGTCAAGTCAATTGAATTTACCACAGGTGGAAAAATCTCAAGGATGATCAATGGAAACAGGATGCCCCTGAGCTCAATTTCGAGTCTCATAGCAAAGGGTCTGAATACTTATGTAAATAAGGTTTGAAAAAGACACGGGACAACACGGGGACGAAGCCCAAAACTAACCCATATATAAAATACACAGGGATGTAACCCAAACAAAAGAGCAAGGTTTAAACCTCTTAATATTGCATGGGACGAGACCCGTCATAACACTACACGGGACGAGACCCAAAAGAACAAGTGCACAATACACGTAGCACGAAAGCCGAAACAATAAAGCACAGGTACTCACAAGACCAACTGACATGGGAACAATAACCGACAAGGACAATGGGGAACAGAGGGCACATATATAACATACTAATCAGGGGGAATGGGAACCAGGTGTGCGTAATAAGACAAGACAGTCCAGGGTTGGTGGTAATGAATCCAGTTCAGTGACGCCTAGAAAGCCGGTGAAATAGAACTGTTGCATGGAATGAGCAGCAGTACCGGGGGACTTATGTGGTATTGTGTGTAGATTGATGAGAAATATATATAATTTAATCCATTGTAGAATAATGCTGAAACGTAACAACATGTGGAAAAAGTCAAGGGGTCTGAATACTTTCCGAATGTACTGTATATGTTGAAGAGGGTTGGGCTCAAGCTGCATCCCTGTCTCAACCCACAGCCCTGTGAAAAGAAATGTGTGTTTTTTGCCAATTTTTACCGCACACTTGTTGTTTGTGTAAATGGATTTTATAATGTCGCTGCTGTCCTTGTCTGTTCATAAGGCTAGAACTGAGATGGGAAAAAAAATTTTTTCACATAATTCCCCTTCATCCTGGAACATGCTTCAGAAGATTTTAAAGTTAGAGGAGTTAGTGTTTTTGCCTGTTTTTAAGACTCTGATTGACAACACTGTTTGTGACAACTGCAGTTGTTTCTAATCTTCAATTGTATCTTTAACTTGTGGCACTTGGTCTTTTGTCTGTATTCTGTATATTTCTATAATGTTTTATGGACACACTGCTATTTATTTGTTTTGCCTTCTTGCCATGTCACCCTCGCAAAATAGGTTTTTACCTCAATGGGTTTTACCTAGTTATATAAAAACAATTTTAAAATGTTGTATGTTTTCCCCCAACACCACTTTCCGTCAATTTTTACAGCAGAGCCTCATGACAAATTGAGTCAAAATATATATTTTTTATCAACAAACCTTGAGAAGACTTTGCCTTTGTTTTGGTTTGTTGTCAATTAGGGTGTACA
This sequence comes from Salmo trutta, assembly GCF_901001165.1. NCBI lineage: Eukaryota > Metazoa > Chordata > Actinopteri > Salmoniformes > Salmonidae > Salmo > Salmo trutta. The sequence goes on along the minus strand of NC_042965.1, from coordinate 36,202,205 downwards.
GGGTGAATACGTGGTCTGTCATATGGTAATTTGGTAAAAAGCCAATTTGACATTTGCTCAGTACATTGTTTTCACTGAGGAAATGTAGAAGTCTGCTGTTGATGATACTGCTCTCTCTCTCTATCTCTCTCTCTCAATGAAATGACATTTCAATTCAATTTAAGGGCTTTATTGGCATGGGAAACATGTTAACATTGCCAAAGCAAGTGAAATAGATAATAAACAATAAAAAATGAACTGTAAACATTACACTTTCAGAAGTTGCAAAAGAATAAAGACATTTCAAATGTCATATTGTGTATATATACAGTCGTGGCCAAAAGTTTTGAGAATGACACAAATATTAATTTTCACAAAGTCTGCTGCCTCCGTTTGTATGATGGCAATTTGCAAATACTCCAGAATGTTATGATAAGTGATCAGATGAATTGCAATTAATTGCAAAATCCCTCTTTGCCATGCAAATGAACTGAATCCCCCAAAATCATTTCCACTGCATGTCAGCTCTGCCACAAAAGGACCAGCTGACATTATGTCAGTGATTCTCTCGTTAACACAGGTGTGAGTGTTGACGAGGACAAGGCTGGAGATCACTCTATCATGCTGATTGAGTTCGAATAACAGACTGGAAGCTTCAAAAGGAGGGTGGTGCTTGGAATCATTGTTCTTCCTCTGTCAATCATGGTTACCTGCAAGGAAACACATGACGTCATCATTGCTTTGCACAAAAATGGCTTCACAGGCAAGGATATTGCTGCCAGTAAGATTGCACCTAAATCAACCATTTATCGGATCATCAAGAACTTCAAGGAGAGCGGTTCAATTGTTGTGAAGAAGGCTTCAGGGCGCCCAAGAAAGTCTAGCAAGCGCCAAGGAGAGCGGTTCAATTGTTGTGAAGAAGGCTTCAGGGCGCCCAAGAAAGTCCAGCAAGCGCCCACAAATTCTAACAAACTCCAAGCATTGATTATGCAAGAATAGGCTGCCATCAGTCAGGATGTGGCCCTGAAGTTAATTGACAGCATGCCAGGGCGGATTGCAGTGGTCTTGAAATAGAAGGGTCAACACTGCAAATATTGACTCTTTGCATCAACTTCATGTAATTGTCAATAAAAGCCTTTGACACTTATGAAATGCTTGTAATTATACTTCAGTATTCCATAGTAACATCTGACAAAAATATCTAAAGACACTGAAGCAGCAAACTTTGTGGAAATCAATATTTGTGTCATTCTCAAAACTTTTGGCCACGACTGTACAGTGTTGTAATGATGTGCAAATAGTTAAAGTACAAAAGGGAAAGCAAATAAACGTGAATATAGGTTGTGTTTACAGTGGTGTTTGTTCACTGGTTTCCCTTAGCTTGTTGCAACAGTTTTCAAATCTTGCTTCTGTGATTGCACACTGTGGTTGTCAGGCGGTGGGTGTAGCTGGTGCATGAAGTCAGACGCAGGAGAGCAGAGATGAGTGAACAACGCACTTTACTTGAGAAAATAGCACAAAGTAACAAAATCAATGTGCGAACAATAATGGTTGCCACACAACATGGGTGAGCACAGCACGAACGAACCAGCCGGAAACGTACCTACCTTAACAATAAACAATCACACACAAAGACATGGGGGAAACAGAACGAACCAGCCAGAAACGTACCGACCTTAACAATAAACAATCACACACAAAGACATGGGGGAAACAGAACGAACCAGCCAGAAACGTACCGACCTTAACAATAAACAATCACACACAAAGACATGGGGGAAACAGAACGAACCAGCCAGAAACGTACTGACCTTAAAAATAAACAATCACACACAAAGACATGGGGGAAACAGAGGGTTAAATACATGACCAGTAATTGGGAAATGAAAACCAGGTGTGTGGGAAACAGACAAAACCAGTGGAAAATGACGTCGACCGCCGAGCGCCGCCCGAACAAGGAGAGGAACCGACTTCGGCGGAAGTCGTGACAGTGGTATTTGACCCAATAGGTATGGGAGTTTATCAAAATGTTGATTTGTTTTTGATCTCTTCGTGGGTCTGTGTAATCTGAGGGAAATATGTGTCTCTAATATGGTCATACATTTGGCACGAGGTTAGGAAGTGCAGCTCAGTTTCCACCTCACTTTGTGGCCAGTGTGCACATAGCCTGTCTTTTCTTGAAAGCCAGGTCTGCCTCTCTCTCTCTTTCTCTTTCTCTCTCTCTCTCACTCTCACTCTCACTCTCACTCTCTCTCTCTCTGTTATGAGCCCACTCCAGCCTGCCCATTCTCTCATGATGACCGCCTACAGGGCTGAACCATATAGTCATGTACTTAATATACTGTATGAGAGCTCCAGATAAGGAGTTGGGACGTTGAGCATGGTACAAAGATTAACCCTAAAAGCACCAACATATTTCGACCACTAAAAGCACAAAAACGTATATTTTTTCCACCCACAAACTGGAAATGATGGCAAAAAGACACTTTCTGTCAAACAGTAACACTTTTTATTTTATTAACCTTTTGCAACACAAGTAAATGTTTTATATTTCCAAAAATAAGCATATTTTACACACATTAGAACATTTTCACACAATTAAAATCTAATTCTATGTTTAAAAATATACATTTATGTATGTTTTTCATGTTTTGAACGGTTATTTTATGTTTTTGTGAAATTCAGAGGCAGAAATTGGCGATTGAGTTAATCTGACATTCCAGTATTAACAAAAATTGCCACTGCTATGCTATGGTGATATGTTATACAGGCTACAGTATATGGGCACCGGTGCCATCAGTCTTTTAACTTTAACTTTGGAATGCTATGGGCTATCAACTCAACTTGTTATAGAGACAATATGTAAATATTTATTTATATTTTTTAGTTATTTTTGAGTTATAGTGGCTGCCACGCCCCCCAGGGGCCAAATCTGAGGTGGCTCCATATCTATAAATGTTCAGAGTACATACTGTACATCTATCTACCTCTGTGCCAACATTTATGCTTCGAGCCCACTACTATTGAGTCCACATTTTCAGCACACCACTAGTATACAAAAGAGAGATGACTTTTCTTTCCTCCATATTAACACAGAAATCATTGTGTTTTTATGTTGGTAAGCTAATTTGTTGCTTGATAAAGTCTGTACATTTCTGAAGGATCAAACGAAGGGTTTAGAAATTATGACCTTTTTTTGGAGTGAAGCATTCGTCACACACAAGATCAGCAAATAACCCATTTGAGTCCCATATTGTCCACTTAGTGGTATGAGAAAAGATGTTTGGAGAGCAAATCGTGTGGAGAGAGAGAGAGAGAGAGAGAGAGAGAGAGAGAGAGAGAGAGAGAGAGGGGTTGTCTCACAAATACTTCATCATGATAAACCATGGCTAGGCGATAAAGCTGAGTGCTCACGCTGCTCGTTTCAAAGCAACAATGGCAGCAGCGAGTATTCAGTGGACGATCCAGTCAGAAAGAGCTGACCCCTCCTTGTATTACAATGTGGCTATACTGTGTTTAAGGGGCAATCTGGGATTGGTACATACATTTCTGGACGTTTATATTAATGATGTATATTTGTTGATTCTTGAATAATTTACAAATTGAACTCACAGTACAAGCAGAGGTCTGATAGAGAAGATGTTTTGTCTTAACCCATCAACAATCCATTTAGTTTGAAGATTGAGACATTCACACATTCTGTTAGACAGAGTGTTTTTACAGCAAATCAGAGAGGCACTTTACTGCTTGTTGATTATCAAAGGCTCCACGTAACACATTGCCTAAATTTAAAACAGTGGTATTCAGAATTTTTCAGCAGGGACCCCATTTTTTCCCCAAGAATTTCTTGCGATCCCGCCCCACCTGTCACGCTGTGATGTGGGGTGGGCATTCTATGTTGTGTATTTCTGTGTTTTGGCCGAGTATGGTTCCTAATCAGAGGCAGCTGTCTATCGTTGTCTCTGATTGGGAATCCTACTTAGGCAGCCTTTTCCCCACCACTGTTTGTGGGTAATTATTATTTCTGTTTTGTGTGCGCCTCAGTTGCATCACGTTCTTTTTTGTTTATTGTTTTGTTCAGTTTCACCTCAATAAAAGATGTGGAATTACAAGCACACTGCGCCTTGGTTGATTTACGACAGGGAGTTTGAAGATAGCGAACGTGACACCACCCCTAAAAACAGTACATTTTGATTTGACATCGTCAAATAACTTTCAGTTCATTGCATTTTCATCTCTTATCAAAATGAAAAGAAACCAATGAATACATTTACTCATTAAAATTGTATTTTTCAAATGATCTTTCTCAAAAAATTAATTCTATACTCTTAAATATACATATATTTCTTGACTTTTTGGCGACCCTACTGCTGTTTCCATTGCGACCCTGACTTTGAATTCCACTGATCTAAAACATTACTTTGACTTTTCATGAAACAGTGTTATAGTGAGACATAAGCCACCCAGAGGGTTTGTCCCAGCTCGTCTCAGCCATCAGCCGCATGTCGGAGTAATCCTTAAAGAAGGAAAGTAAAGAAGTAGAAGAGCTAACTTCAGAGGGATTGGTTTGCCTCAGCAGCAGCACAGAGTTAAGCTGATGTGTATGCTGTGTGTGCTATCGTGTTACACACTGTGTACCCCTCACCTTGTAGATGTATTATTCATGTTGAACTCATGTTTTCCTCTCTCTTTTCCTCTCTTTTCCTCTCTCTCTCTCTCTGTCTCTCTCTCTCTCACTCCCTCTCTTTCTCTCTCTCTCTTTCTCTCTCTCAAATTTTCCTAAATCACTCACCAAGACGCAACCATGAGCCCGCTGCGTCGATCCTCAAGTTCCCATGGTGACAGGTAATGTTTCTTAACAAGCACTGACATGAAAATAGTGTGTGTGTGTGTGTGTGTGTGTGTGTGTGTGTGTGTGTGTGTGTGTGTGTGTGTGTGTGTGTTGATCGGCTGTAAGCCTAAATTTGTTTGTTCTTCTACTCAAACACTCCACCAGTATCAATACAGCAGCCATAATGAAATGGTCCCAGAGTGATCCTGAATAATTGAAACCTGTTTATTTTCATTTGACTATGTTTAATTGTGTATTCAGTGGACTGCTCCAACCAATACTACCATTCTGTACAGAACATTTATTAAACCTTGCCTCCCAAATGACACCCTATTCTCTATGTTGTGCACTACTTTTGACCAGAGGGCTCTGCTCAAAACTAGTGCACTACTGTGGCTATATACACATGCTGAATCTTAATTTGATCATCCTGTTGTTGCAGGAAGTTTCTTGCTCAGCAGGAAATGCAAACTTGTATCGTACTCAAGGTTCAAAAAGGCTTCTAAAGTTAGAAATTTCCACTTTAAAATATTTGCCCTAACGTAAAATGTAGCGTGCCCTACAAAAAATGTCCATTCATAATAATCCACATAACAATTCACATTTTCTGTTGCTGCAGGATTATTTTCATGCTGTGTTTTCAAACTTGCTCAGATGAAGATACGGCATCTGTAGGAAATAGGGTGCCATTTTGGGATGCAGGCTATATGTTCAGCTAGGGAGATGGTCTGTGTTCCCTAGGGGGTTTAATGCAGACATCAAATTTCACTTAATCAAAATGTGCAGATTTGTGGCGTAGTTATTTAATGCGGAGAGAAACCTTTCCATTTTAACTGGATCCAAATTGCTTAGGATAATCTTACCATTCAATTACTGCATAAATTGATGGATTTAACATTTTCCCTCTCGAACAGGTCTGTTTCTAAAAATCCCATCTAATGCCAAAAGTGTAGGAAATCGATTCAGCATTTTTTTATACATTTTTGCTCATGTAGTGAAAATGTGGATGGCCCAGACTCTGGGCAGTTGATCAGGCCATTGATTTAATCAGATTTTATATATTTGTGTAAGTGCTCATTGGGGATCTGTACAACTCTGTTTTGATCACTTTAAACACTCAAACACACACACACGCATGCATGCACACACACAAACACACACATACTCTTGCATCGACCCAGATATTAACAAATCCCTTGATAAAAATGTATTTTCCTTCTCTGTTTGCTTGTCATTCCTTTCCCTTTCATTGCAATGGAACGTTACAGCATAAGAGGAGATAAAGTACATGGATGTGCATGTTAAGCCTTGCTGTCAACCATTGAGACATATCATAGTTGTACCTCTGTGCTGTCAACAACTCAAAACATATCATATCCCCATGTGAGACTATATTCTAACCTCCTCAGTGCTCTGTCAGCAACTCAGTATGTCAGTGTCAGAGATCATATCAAAAGCTGCTTGCCAGCAATCAGAGATCGTGTCTTAAGTCATCCAACCCTACATATTTTTTTTATACAGTATGTCTTTCTTAGATTTCTTTGTATGTTGTCAGGTCTGACTCCACGGAGACCCTCCAGAAGAACAACAGCAGCAACAGTGGAGTTATTCTGGACATCTCAGCCCTCAAGTTGGAGGTGGACTCTGAGGTCCCTCCTCTACCGCCCCGCTACCGCTTCAGGGACCTGCTGCTGGGGGACCAGTCCTTTCAGAACGACGACAGGTAATGGTAATACACCTGTAAAGATAATACACCTGTAAAGTTTATATAATACACCTGTAAAGATTATATAATACACCTGTAATATAATACACCTGTAATGATTATATAATGCAACTATAAAGATTCTACAACATACCAGTAAAGGTTATATAATACAGCTGTAAAGATTTACAATACACCTGTAAAGATGATATATATCACCTATAAAGATGATATAATACACCTATAAAGATGATATAATACACCTGTAAAGATTATACAATACACCTGTAAAGATTATACAATACACCTGTAAAGATTATACAATACACCTGTAAAGATTATACAATACACCTGTAAAGATGCTATAATACATCTGTAAAGATTATACAATACACCTGTAAAGATTATATAATACATCTGTAAAGATTATATAATACTGCCCAGGGGCACTCATTTACACTGCTGCAAGGGCCCCGATTGCACAGTGTGTGTGTGTGTGTGTGTGTGTGTGTGTGTGTGTGTGTGTGTGTGTGTGTGTGTGTGTGTGTGTGTGTGTTTGCGCGCGTGTGCGTGAGCGTGTGTGTGTGTGTGTGTGTGTGTGTGTGTGTGTGTGCATGAGCGTGTGTGTGTGTGTGTGTGCATGAGTGTTGCATGGGTGGACTGTGTGTACGGTAGTTTTTCTTCTTCTCAGAGTGATTAGAGGGACAATAGAGTGCTGAGTACCAGGCAATTAGCAAGTTTGGTAGGCTAGTAATGACCATCAGCAGCATCAGAGCTTGGAGAAGCCTAATTACCGTGACTAAACAGTCACATGGAATTTGACTGTCATCATGACTCAAGAGATTTGGAATTGAATTCCCTCAGCCATTGAATAAATGCATTCTGCTTCACTGCTGTAATGTGGAGATGTCCTTCAAGGTGGTGCTGAAATGAATGAAACTCAGTGTGGGAAGAACAGAATGGAGTTTTATGTTTATTTGCTGCAGGCAGATGTAGCTAAGTGGTTGGTGTTAAATTCTGCATAGTTTCATAATGTGGTTACTAAGTCATTATAACACACTTTAGTCCAGATGGGATTCCACCATTTAAAAGTAATTTGAAGGGTTTTGGGTTTTCTATTAGGTGATTGTGGAGCGTTCTTCTGAGAGTACAGATGCTTTATCTTAATTTCAGAGCCTGAAAATAATCCTGCATCAACAGGAAACAAATTAATTGTTATGTTGATTATAATTAATTGCCATTTTTTTGTAGGGGTTGATACATTTTTCCTTAGGGCAAATCAAGTCTGAAATGTTAAATTGGATACAACAACCTTAGAAGCCTTTTTAAACCTTGGATACACTGCAAGTTTGCATTTCCTGCTGTGCAAGAAAATTCCTGCAACAACAGGATTATCAAATTTAGCATCTGTAGCTAGCTTGTGTTCTGAAAATTTGAAAGCACTAGTGGTCTATCAACATCAGCAGCTGCCTGTCACTGTGTGAGTTCTACCTGACTGTATCGTGGGTCAGGCTCTGATTGGCTGACAGGCTGGACTGGACATGGCTGATTTGATATAGCGTTGCAGTAAAGACTGAGCTTCGAGCCATATGAATACTTTTTACAGTGTGAGCTACGTGATTAATGACAAATGAGTTGGAATTCGGTAATAAAAACACCTTAACCCAACAAAATCAATAGTAACCAAAGGTATTGGCATGATATGTTGTGTATTGAAGCTCATTCGTTTGTTGACAGATATCGCTATTGGGGGAATTTAGTCTGTCAGTAGCAATTGGTTTTATAAATTCTTCTTAAAAGATCAGAGCAAGAGTTATTGTTATTGTTATTTCTGTATTTCTAGGGTCAACATGTCAATTCCAGTAGCACACGTCTCACCCAGGAGTCCATTACCGTCTGTAGATTGTATTTCTTCTGAACATGTCCAATATCGCTGTGGCCTGATTAGCTAGTACATCAACTGTATTTCTTTTTATTGCTGGAAAAAGAGTGAAATCCCTTTCTGCTGCTGCCTGAAATTTCAAGGTAAAGCTGCTTTTGTGAGAGTCAATGTGACGTCTCACATCGCTCTCTGTCACTTTGTCCTCTCTTTATCCTTCCCACTTGCTCACTCCCTCTCTCTGACTGTCACATCCTGACCAGTAAAAGGGGTTATTTGTTACTGTAGTTTGGTCAGGGCGTGGCAGGGGGTGTTTGTTTTGTGTGTTTCGGGTTTTTTGGGTTTTGTTCTATGTTATCTATTTCTATGTGGTTATCTAGTTTTCTATTTCTATGTTGGGGTTTTGGCAACGACCTCCAATTAGAGGCAGCTGGTTGTCGTTGCCTCTAATTGGAGGACATATTTAAGTGGGTTAGTGTTCTCTTGTGTTTGTGGCTGGGTATTTCCTGTTTAGTCTGTGTACCTTACGGGACTGTTTTCTTTGTTTGTTTTGTTTATATGTTTTTCCTTCAATAAAGTAAGAAGATGATAAATATACCCGCTGCATTTTGGTCTACCTACAACGACGCATGTGACACTGACTCTTTTCTCTCTGCCCTTCTCTCTCAAATCAATTCAATTTAAGGGCTTTATTGACATGGGAAACATATGTTAACATTGCCAAAGCAAGTGAAGTAGATAATAAACAAAAGTGAAATAAACAATAAAAATGAACAGTAAACATTACACTCACAGAAGTTCCAAAAGAATAAAGACATTTCAAATGTCATGTCTGCCTACGGCGTCCTTTCTCAATAGCAAGGCTATGCTCACTGAGTCTGTACGTAGTCAAAGTTTTCCTTAAGTTTGGGTCAGTCACAGTGGTCAGGTATTCTGCCACTGTGTAGTCTCTATTTTAAGGGCCAAATAGCATTCTAGTTTGCTCAGTTTTTTTGTTAATTCTTTCCAATGTGTCAAGTAATTATCTTTTTGTTTTCTCATGATTTGGTTGGGTCTAATTGTGTTGCTGTCCTGGGGCTCTGTGGGGTCTGTTTGTGTTTGTGAACAGAGCCCCAGGACCCTCTCTCGCTGTCTCTCTCCCTCTTTCTATCCCCCTGTATCTCTCTCAACCCCTCCCCCTCTCTCAATATATCCCTTCTCTCCTTATCTCTCTCTCTCTCTCAGCAGGAAATTGCTTTCAGTATGTTTTATATCAGCGCCGTAAAGCTGAACGCTATTCTCACCATGTCTCGCCTTCAGTACCTCGTGGAGTGGGAGGGGTACGGTCCGGAGGAGAGATGCTGGATGCCGGTGGAGGACATATTGGACCCTTCTATGCTGCGGGAGTTCCACCGTCTCCATCCGGATCGCCCTGCGCCTCGCCCTCCGGGTTGTCCCCGAGGCCGGTATCGGCGCACTGCTGGAGCTGCGTGTCGGGGGGGTGTACTGTCACGACTTCCGCCAGAGTCGGTCCCTCTCCTTGTTCGTTCGACGGTTGACGTCACCGGCCTTCTAGCCATCATCGATCCACTTTTCATTTTCCATTTGTTTTGTCTTTGTTTTTTACACACCTGGTTTCAATTCCTCCATTACATGTTCATTATTTAACCCTCTGATTTCCCCCATGTTTGTGTGCGTGTTTGTTTTATTGTAAGGCTGTATCTGACGGCTGGTATGTTGTTACCGGGTTTTGTTATTACGTCCGTTTATTTTGTGGTACCGGTATTTTTCCAGCATCATAGTATTGTGTTTATACTGGTGTTTTCTTGAATTAAATACCTTGTCCACGTCCATCAGCTCTCCTGCGTCTGACTCCTTTCACCAGTTACCAACAGCCTTGACAGAAACACGCACCAAAATGAATGTAGTCAGCAGGAGCAGGTGCCCCAGCAGTAGGGAGTGACGAGCAAGTCCAGCAGCATGCTGCCATGCTGCAGCATCTCGGCAGCGCCAATGGATCGCATGCTACAAACCATGGAGCTTTAGGAGAGAAGAGGAGTCCCTCCAGTGTCTCCACCAGCTCCACCAGCAACACCAGTCTCACCATCACTCACCCCTCCTTCACCCGGGCCCAGTGGGATACGGCTCGCCCTCCCGAAGGAGTATGATGGAACGGCGCCGGATTGTCAGGGTTTCTTGCTCCAGCTAGAGCTCTACCTGGCAACTGTCCACCCGGCTCCTTCGGGCCGAGAGAGCATCGCCGCCCTCGTCTCCTGCCTCTCAGGGAAAGCCCTGGAGTGGGCCAACGCCGTATGGGGGGGAAGAAGAAGCGGTGTTGGACCACTTCGAGGATTTCACCCGCCGCTTCCGGGCAGTCTTTGACCATCCGCCTGAGGGTAGAGCGGCGGGTGAACGTCTCGTCCACCTGCGGCAGGGGACGAGGAGCGCACAGGAGTTCGCATTGGAATTCCGGAACCTGGCCGCCAGCGTGGGATGGAACGACAGGGCCCTGATCGATCTCTACCGGTGCAGTCTGCGCGAGGACGTCTGTCGGTCGTTGGCCTGCAGGGACACCACTCTCACATTCGACCAGCTGGTGGACCTGTCCATCCGGCTGGATAACCTGCTGGCTAACCGCGGATGTCCATATCGGGGTCTGTCGGTTCCATCCCCCAGCACCACCGCTTCAACGTCCATGGAGCTGGGAGGTGCTGAACTTAGGGCGACCGGAGGAGGGGCCGTTCCATGCACCATCTGTGGCCGCAGAGGACACACTGCCGGTCGGTGCTGGGGAGGTTCCTCTGGGAGTCGAGGCAGCAGGCAGGGCACTCTCGTGTCACCCCAGGTGAGTCGGTACCAGGCTCACCCAGAGCCCCCTGTTGCTCACACGTTTTTGTTTATTTATTTTCCTGAGGTTTCCCCGCATTCCCAGTATAAGGCGCTCGTAGATTCAGGCGCCGATCCCATAGTTTAGGATCCCCATTGTTCCTGTGGATATGCCCTTCCCTGTGCATGCCCTAGATAGTCGACCATTAGGGTCAGGGCTAATTAGGGAGGCCACCACTCCACTGGGCAAGTAACGCAGGGTCACAAGGAGAGAATCAGTCTATTCCTTATTGATTCTCCTGCGTTTCCCCTGGTGCTGGGCCTACCCTGGTTGGCCTGTCATGACCCCACTATTTCGTGGCAACAGAGGGTTCTCACGGGGTGGTCACGAAAGTGCTCGGGGAGGTGTTTAGGAGTTTCCGTCGGTGCTACAACGGTGGAAAGTCCAGACCAGGTCTCCACCGTGCGCATCCCCTCTGAATATGCCGATTTGGCTCTCGCCTTCTCTAAAAAGAAGGCGACTCAATTACCACCCCATCGACGAGGGGATTGTGCGATAAATCTCCTGGTAGACGCAGCACTTCCCAGAAGTCACGTGTATCCCCTGTCGCAAGAGGAGGCGGCGGCTATGGAAACATATGTCTCCGAATCTCTGGGGTAGGGGTACATTCGGCCCTCCACTTCACCTGCGTCCTCGAGTTAATTTTTTGTGAAGTAGAAGGAGGGAGGTCTGTGCCCGTGTATTGACTATCGAGGCATCAACCAAATCACTGTGAGGTACAATTACCTGCTGCCTCTCATAGCCAGTGCGATCCAGTCAATGCACGGGGCGCGCTTCTTCACAAAATTGGATCTCAGGAGCGCTTACAACCTGGTGCGTATCCGGGAGGGGGACGAGTGGAAGACGGCATTTACTACCACCTCAGGGCACTATGAGTTCCTCGTCATGCCGTACGGGTTGATGAACCTTCCTAGGGTACCGCATTTCCACTTCAGGGGTGGAGATGGAGAGTGACCACATTACAGCCATGCGTAATTGGTTGACTCCCACCACGGTAAAGGAAGTGCAGCAGTTTCTAGGGTTTGCCAATTACTACCGGAGGTTTATCCGGGGCTTTGGTGAGGTAGCGGCTCCCATTACCTCACTGCTGAAGGGGGGACCAGTGCGTTTGCAGTGGTCAGCTGAGGCGGACAGGGCTTTTGGTCAGCTGAGGGCTCTGTTTACCTCGGCTCCCATGCTGGCTCATCCGGATCCCTCTTTGGCGTTCATAGTGGAGATGGACGCGTCCGAGGCTGGGATAGGAGCCGTGCTCTCTCAGCGCTCGGGTACGCCACCAAAGCTCCGCCCCTGTGCCTTCTTTTCAAAGAAGCTCAGCCCGGCGGAGCGAAACTATGACGTGGGGGACCAGGAGTTGTTGGCTGTCATCAAGGCTTTGAAGGCGTGGAGACATTGGCTTGAGGGGGCTAAACACCCTTTTCTCATCTGGACGGACCACCGCAATCTGGAGTACATCCGGGCGGAGTGGAGACTGAACCCTCGCCAGGCAAGGTGGGCCATGTTCTTTACCCGTTTTGTTTTCACCCTGTCCTATAGACTAGGTTCCCAGAACGCAAAGGCAGACGCACTGTCCCGGATGTATGACACTGAGGAGCGGTCCATGGATCCCACTCCCATACTCCCAGCTTCTTGCCTGGTGGCACCGGTAGTGTGTGAGCTGGACGCGGACATCAAGTGGGCGTTACGTACAGAGCCCACACCCCCCCCCCCCCCCAGTGTCCAGCTGGGCTTCTGTAAGTTCCATTTGCTGTCCACGACCGTTTGATCTATTGGCCCACACGTCACCCTCCTCTGGTCATCCGGGCATCGGTCGGACAGTGCGCTGTCTTAGTGGGAAGTACTGGTGGTCCACCTTGGCTAAGGACGTGAGGGTTTATGTTTCCTCCTGCTCGGTGTGCGCCCAGTGCAAGGGTCTTAGGCACCTGCCCAGAGGGAAGTTACAACCCTTACCCGTTCCACAACTGCCATGGTCGAACCTGTTGGTGGACTTCCTGACGGATGTGCCTCCCTCACAGGGTAACATCACGATCCTGGTCGTTGTGGATCGGTTTTCTAAGTCCTGCCGTCTCCTCCCTTTGCCCGGTCTCCCTACGGCCCTGCAGACTGCGGAGGCCCTGTTCACACACGGCTTCCGGCACTACGGGGTGCCTGAGGACATAGTATCTGATCGAGGTCCACAGTTCACGTCAAGGGTCGGGAGGGCATTCATGGAACATCTGGGGTCTCGGTCAACCTTACCTCAGGTTTTCACCCCGAGAGTAACGGGCAGGTGGAGAGAGTGAACCAGGATGTGGGTAGGTTTCTGCACTCTTATTACCGTCCGGGGGAGTGGGTGGCGTTCTTACCCTGGGCAGAGATGGCCCAGAACTCGCTCCGCCACTCCTCTACCAACCTCTCCCCTTTCCAGTGCATACTGGTGTACTTTGCCGGTTCCGGTGCAGTGGCATAAGAGCCAGATCGAGGCTCCTGTGGTGGACGACTGGTTTAGGCGCTCGGAGGAGACGTGGGATGCCGCTCATGTTCACCTTCACCGTGAGGTGTCAGAAAGCCAGCGCAGACCGCCACCGCAGTGAGGCGAACACCGGGGGACCGGGTCTGGCTCTCGACCTGAAACTTGCCCCTCCGCCTGCCCTGCCGGAAGCTGGGTCCGCGGTTTGTGGGGCCATTCAAAGTCCTGAGGAGAGTGAACAAGGTTTGTTACCGTTTACAGCTTCCCCCAGATTACCGTATTAACTCCTCATTCCATGTGTCTCTCCTCAAGCCGGTGGTAGCTGGTCCACTCCAGGAGTCTGAGGTGCGGGAGTTTCCTCCGCCCCCCTTGGACAACGACGGGGCCCCGGCGTATGAAGTCCGATCCATACTGGCCACGAGGCGTCGGGCGAGGGGCCTTCAGTACCTTGTGGAGTGGGAGGGGTACGGTCCGGAGGAGAAATGCTGGATGCCGGTGGAGGATGTATTGGACCCTTCTATGCTGCGGGAGTTCCACCGTCTCCATCCGGATCTCCATCCGGATCGCCCTGCGCCTCGCCCTCCGGGTCGTCCCCGAGGCCGGTGTCGGCGCACTGCTGGAGCTGCGTGTCGGGGGGGGGTACTGTCACGACTTCCGCGGGAGTCAGTCCCTTTCCTTGTTCGATAGTATATAGTATTGTGTTTATACTGGTGTTTTCTTGAATTAAATACCTTGTCCACGCATCTCAGCTCTCCTGCGCCTGACTCCTTTCACCAGTTACCCACAGCCTTGACAGTTTTTGTCACGACATCCACTGAAGTCGGTCCCTCTCCTTGTTTGGGCGGCGTTCGGCGGTCGACGTCTCTGGTCTTCTAGCCATCGCCGCTTCACCTTTCATTTTCCATTTGTTTTGTCTCGGTTTTCCGCACACCTGGTTCACATTCCCTCATCTGACTAAATGTATATTACCCTCTGTTCCCCCCATGTCTGTGTGTGGAATTGTTTGTTTGTTACGTGTGGTTTGCATCAGGCTGGTTTGCACCGGGTATGTGTTTGACCCGTGTGTTTTGTTTATTGTACCGTTTGTGTACTTTGGGCGTTATTCTGTTTTCCTTGGGCATGAATAAAGTGCGCCTGTTATAACCCATCTCTGCTCTCCTGCACCTGACTTACCTTCAACCAGTTGCGCACATCGTGACAGTTTTAATAGCATGTTCATCATGATCAACACACAAGTAACTACATCGGAATCTTTTAATAGCATGTTCACCATAAACAACAAAAATGACCTGCATCAGAATGTTTTAATAGCATGTTCACCATAAACAACACATAATGATCTTCATCAGAATATTTTAATAGCATGTTCACCATAAACAACACAAAATGATCTACATCAGAATGTTTTAATAGCATGCTCACCATAAACAACAAAAAATGACCTGCATCAGAATGTTTTAATAGCATGTTCACCATAAACAACACAAAATGATCTTCATCAGAATATTTGAATAGCATGTTCACCACAAACAACACAAAATGATCTACATCAGAATGTTTTAATAGCATGTTCACCATAAACAACACAAAATGATCTACATCAGAATGTTTTAATAGCATGTTCACCATAAACAACACAAAATGATCTACATCAGAATATTTTAATAGCATGTTCACCATAAACAACACAAAATGATCTACATCAGAATATTTTAATAGCATGTTCACCATAAACAACACAAAAGTCACTGTAACATAGAACTATTAATGCTCCCAATGGTTAAGTAGGCCTACTCCCTCTTATCACTGTTATTGCACAGCACAGCACAGCACACAGACACACACACACACACACACACACACACACACACACACACACACACACACACACACACAGTATTGTTAATCTTCAGGCATTCTAAATGAGTGTAACTATCTCTATGAAAACACTGTAACCATCTGTACTGTTCAGATAACTTTACACACATAGGCCTTCACACTTTCCCACCCTCCCACATCCTCTCTCTCTCACTTACTCCCGCTCTCCTACATCCTCTCTCTCACTTACTCCCGCTCTCCCACATCCTCTCTCTCACTTACTCCCGCTCTCCCACATCCTCTCTCTCCCACATCCTCTCTCTCACTTACTCCCGCTCTCCTACATCCTCTCTCTCTCACTTACTCCCGCTCTCCCACATCCTCTCTCTCCCACATCCTCTCTCTCACTTACTCCCGCTCTCCCACATCCTCTCTCTCCCACATCCTCTCTCTCACTTACTCCCGCTCTCCCACATCCTCTCTCACTTACTCCCACTCTCCCACATCCTCTCTCTCTCACTTACTCCCGCTCTCCCACATCCTCTCTCTCTCACTTACTCCAGCTCTCCCACATCCTCTCTCTCTCATTTACTCCTGCTCTCCCACATCCTCTCTCTCTCACTTACTCCAGCTCTCCCACATCCTCTCTCTCTCATTTACTCCTGCTCTCCCACATCCTCTCTCTCTCACTTACTCCCGCTCTCCCACATCCTCTCTCTCCCACATCCTCTCTCTCACTTACTCCCGCTCTCCCACATCCTCTCTCTCTCTCACTTACTCTCGCTCTCCCACATCCTCTCTCTCTCTCACTTACTCCTGCTCTCCCACATCCTATCTCTCTCTTACTCTCGCTCTCCCACATCCTCTCTCTCTCTCACTTACTCTCGCTCTCCCACATCCTCTCTCTCTCACTTACTCCTGCTCTCCCACATCCTATCTCTCTCTTACTCCTGCTCTCCCACATCCTCTCTCTCTCTCAATTACTCCTGCTCTCCCACATCCTCTCTCTCTCTCACTTACTCCTGCTCTCCCACATCTCTCTCTCTCTCACTTACTCCTGCTCTCCCACATCCTCTCTCTCTCTTACTCCCGCTCTCCCACATCCTCTCTCTCACTTACTCCTGCTCTCCCACATCCTTTCTCTCTCACTTACTCCTGCTCTCCCACATCCTTTCTCTCTCACTTACCCCTGCTCTCCCACATCCTCTCTCACACACAGTCATACACACCCCACTTTTACATATGCAACCTACCTTTTGGAGCCACCTTATTTGAGTAGCCTATTCATGTTCAGTTCTTCCTGTGCCATTCAAATTTGTGCATAGCCTAGTCAGTTATCAGGTAGCTAGCTAGGTAGGTAAAATGATTAGCTAGCTAAACAAGGTTTTTTATATCAAACCCCAAAAATGTCTGGCGAGTAGTTTAAAATGGCCCGTGACATGCACACGGCAGAAAGACAAATCATAGCTCCAGCAATATTGGGCATAACTTTGACAAGATTTTGTCTAGAGGAATACAGTCTTCAGCTATGTAAAGGCACAATCATTGACTGTAGCTGTGTTCCGTGTTGTGTTCTGCACTTAAAAGGCTTGATGCGGAAACAGGTGAGCATAAATGGTGTCGTGCTGTGACGAAATGGAGATAAGATTAACGTTGTCAAAAAATAATGCGTTATTAACACGCTAACTTTCACAGTCCTATTCAAAATATTGTAGTATTTTTCCTGCTCAAA
Organism: Salmo trutta; assembly: GCF_901001165.1. Taxonomy (NCBI): domain Eukaryota; kingdom Metazoa; phylum Chordata; class Actinopteri; order Salmoniformes; family Salmonidae; genus Salmo; species Salmo trutta. The sequence continues at coordinate 36,184,949 of NC_042965.1, read as the reverse complement.
TTGGACAGTATCTTTTTTGTTGTGGGATACTGATTTCTCAGTATTTTCCTTACTGAGAGAAGATGTACATTACATATTTTCTCTTTGCCAGAGCAGTGGTCCATTTCATGTACAGTTTTTTAAAGATTTATCAAGGTCGGATGAAAGAATATTGATCCGAAGCGCATAGAGATTGCTTTAGAGTAATATTGTGTGAATCAGCAGATTTGTTGATATGGTGTTTCATTTTACTGCACTGAGAATATCACATAACATATTTGACTATTAATATGTAACAGTATATTTTTCCCTTAAAGCCAGAATAACTTGAAAACACAATGCCTCCCAATGCATACTCCTTCACGTATATTTTCCCTTGAGTGTCTCAGAAGTCACATTGTTGAAGATAATTGTAGCTGGTTGCTGGGCTACCGCAGTGTTTGCTATCCATTTAGACACTATAATTTATGGAGATCTCCATGGCAGAGTCTGTCTTCCCTAATCGCTGTCTGTGGGTTTTATGTGAGAAGCATCTTCACGCACTTACAGTTTTTATCAGCCTGTCTCGAAGAAAATTATCCAAAATGGAAGCACATGTAATTAGTTCATCATCAGTGCTGATTGGTTATTTCCGAACTCCAGAGCTTAGAGCTTACAGTAAGCAGAAAATAAAACTCATTTTGGTTTTGCTATGCTCTGTGCTGATATATAGGATGTTCTGCATCCTTCACTCTCCTCCCTCTTTCTTGGTCTCTCTCTCCCTCTATCCTAACCCAAGCAATATTTACTCTCTTTGGTTTTTAGAAAAGAGCTATTTAACATGCCGTTTGGCATGCTATCTCAATTATCTGGCATGACATAGACCAATGTATAGGGACTCGTCAGGCATTACTAATCAATCACTAACATCCAATTCTCATCCTTACATTATGAAATATAATAATTAATATTAGTGGCTGAGGCTAGTGGGTGGGAGGGGTAGTTGTGAGGCCCATCAGGCTCTGCCAGTGTTGTCTGTCTCCCTGCCTGTCTTCCTGTCTTCCTTCCTTCCTGCCTGCCTGCCTGCCTGCCTGCCTGCCTGCCTGCCTGCCTGCCTGCCTGTCTGTCTGTCTGTCTGTCTCCCTCCGTGTCTCCCTCCCTGTCTCACTGTCTGTTTCCCCGTTTGTCTCCCCATGTTTCCCCACCGTCTCCCTCCCTGTCTCCCTGTCCGTCTCAGTAATAGGCTATGCTAGGCTAGTGGGCTCTGTCAGTGCTGTCTGTCTCCCTGATTGACTGATGCTCCCTGGTTAGCTGGTGTTGCAGGCTAGCATGGGCGTCCTCAGAAGGGATCCCCTCCCTGGCTGTCATTATCTTCAGGGCTGGAAGCTAGAGATTAACATGCACAATGGGGGCACGCATATGACAGGATGATGGGAGGAAGGAGGGCTGACGGAGGAGAGGAAAAGAGGAGGAAGAGTGGTTGGTAGATACGACCCAAGTCAGAAATAGAAACACCACTTGATTGAAACCCGAACGAGTAGCAGGGTGACGTTTGTGATAATTGGTTCCACCTACCGTTCTTTCCGATGAATCATTTTGTTTCCCTACCCCCTCCCTCTTTTCATGACGCTTATGGAAGATATATAGAATGAGTGGTGGTAATTACATGCTAAATCAATCATAACTGCTCCTTTGAGGGGGAATTACATAGTTTGACTACAGACCCTGCTTTCTGTAGCATGTTTACTAGAAAAATAAGCATTAAGTACTTTGAAAACGCGTCACACATCATAGCAACAACAACGCAGCCAAGGACAAGAGCCTAATTGAGTTTCTATCACTGTGTTTATGGCAGGGTGTAGCAGTGATAATGATGATGATGGTGGTGATGGTGTCCTCTGAATGCTTCAAGGGCTGTATGTGCCTCAGGGAGGGTCAGTTAGAAGGGTCAACTGTTTCCTGCTTGTTTGTATCCAATGGTCCGTGTTCTGAGGATATGTGATGTGCCTGGAGTGTTGGGCTATGTTGCTGCCAAAACAAGGCACCTCTAAGCTCAGACACACACACACACACTGTCAGATCCAGAGCCTGGAGTCTAGACCATAGGTAGGCTTAGTCATCATGCTAGTGTGTGGGTGGGCCACAGTTACAGCTCCCACCTATCACCCTCATCAGCACTAGAAATTGTTTTAGTTTCATTTTAAATTGACTGCACTGTACTTTACATCTGCATTGTGGAATGTACTGTAGCTCAATCAGTATGAGAATTGCATTCTGTTTCTGAGATGATATTTCTACCTTTGACATAAGGCTTTGAACACTTTCAGCATTTCTCTATATTTATTAATCATCTCCTAGCTAGTTCACACATAGAAATAGATTGAAGTAGACATTGCTTTGCCTCAGCTCTAGAGTGTCTACTGTATGAATGGTTACTGTTTTATTGCCACATCTCAGATGATACTAATTGTCGTGGTTATCAAGCAGCACGGTCTCACGAGGCCCATCCTAGTGGGATCTGCAGTTGAAGGTAGACTTCTGGGATGAGATAAAAGAGAATCATCAGCGGACAGCTCTCTGTTATAACATCTTTCCCTCATTTCGTTGTATTAGGTAATTATTGGAGCAGCAATTTAACCCTCAGATGTTTGTTTGTCAGGTCCAAATTAATTAGCTGCCATTGGTGTAGGCTGGAGCCCTCTGGTTGTCAGGCTGAATCAGCTGCTGTAATGACTGGGACATAAGGAGCTCATCAGAGGAAAGACTAAGGAGCACAAGAAAACACAGCAATGTAACCAGACCTGGGTTCAAGTACTATTCAAGATCATTTTCAAATACTTTAGCTGTGCTTGATTGAGTTTGCCTGGAATTATATCTTATGGAAGCAATAGAGTAGATGGAAAACTGTGAACCCAGTCTATCTGCAGGCTAAAACAAACACCCAGAGTATAAGATTTAAAATAGTATGAACCTGTCTGGTCGTCACCTTGAAGGTTGCTGTGGAGACGGTAAATGGTTACAGGAAATGGTAAATGGTTTCTGTGAGAGATGGCAGCAGGATCATTCTGCTCTCTCTCCTCTCTGTGCAGGCAGGTGGAATGGATTGAAAAGGACCTCATGGCCAGTGTTTCGATTTGTCTGAAAAGAAATATTTGTTTGTATATATGTTCATCCCACTAGGCACAGACGTCAATTCAACATCTTTTCCATGTTGGTTCAACCAGTGTGTGCCCAGTGGGATGTCTCTGCTGTCTGTTACAATTTTTGTCTTATCCCCCAATAGTGTAATTATTGTAGCATATTACAACCATCTTTCATTTGCCTGTGAATAAGGCTGGCAGGTGAAATAATACGCTGAAATGCCTTTGCACAGTCTAAATCACTGCCATGTTGTTTTGCTTGTTTGATTACCCTCGTTAAGGCAATTATGTGAATTGAATATTTGAATTTTAATAATGACATAGCAAAAACAGGTTTTGTAAAAATAAATAAATAAATTGAAATATCACGGTTACATAAGCATTCTGACCCTTTACTCAGTACTTTGTTACAGATTTGAGTCTTCTTGGGTATGACGCTACAAGTTTGGCACACCTGTATTAGGGGAGTTTCTCCCATTCCTCTCTGCAGATCCTCTCAAGCTCTGTCAGGTTGGATGGGGAGCATTGCTGCACAGCTATTTTCAGGTCTCTCCAGAGATGTTCGATCGGGTTCAAGTCCGGAATCTGGCTGGGCTACTCAAGGACATTCAGAGACTCGTTGTCTTGGTTTTGTGCTTAGGGTCGTTGTCCTGTTGGAAGATGAACCTTCGCCCCAGTCTGAGATCCTGAGTGCTCTGGAGCAGGTTTTCATCAAAGATCTCTCTGTACTTTGCTTTGTTCATCTTTCCTTCGATCCTGACTAGTCTCCCAGTCCATGCCGCTGAAAAAAATCCACACAGCATGATGTTGCCACCACCATGCTTCACCGTAGGGATGGTGCCAAGTTTCCTCCAGATGTGGCATTCAGTGTAAAGAGTTCAATCTTGGTTTCATCAGACCAGAGAATCTTGTTTCTCATGGTCTGGGAGTCTTTAGGTGGCTTTTGGCAATCTCCAGGGGGACTGTCATGTGCCTTTTACTGAGGAGTGGCTTCTGTCTGGTCACTCTACCCTATAGGCCTGATTGGTGGAGTGCTGCAGAGATGGTTGTCCTTCTGGAAGGTACTCCCATCTCCACAGAGGAAATCTAGAGCACCAACAGAGATGGTGCCGATGGAGATGGCAGCATTGCGACTAGCTGTTCGGAAACTATGTACTATTTCTTACATTTTTAGCTCAGGAAATGTTTTGTGTCATTACATACAGCCGGGAAGAACTATTGGATATTAGAGCGGCGGTAACTCACCAGAAGTCCTAGCATTACGACCAGGAATACGACTTCCCTGGAGCAGATCCTTTGTTCACTCTCCCCAGAGAAATTTAACTTATTCCAGAGGCCGACCCAAAACATCACCGGCGGAGGAGAGGCACTCGAGGCGGCCTGCTGGTTCGACTTAGGAGGCGCACACACCACCCACCGCTTCCGAGTATATTACTCGCTAATGTTCAGTCTTTGGATAATAAAGTTGATGAACTTAGAGCAAGGATTTCTTTCCAGAGAGACATTGGGGCCTGTAACATACTTGTTTCACAGAAACATGGCTCTCTCGGGATACTCTGTCGGAGTCGGTAAAGCCAGCAGGATTCTCAGTACATCACGCAGACAGGAATAAATATCTCTCCGGGAAGCAGAAGGGCGGAGGGGTGTGTTTCATGATGAACGACTCATGGTGTAATTCTAGGAACATACAAGAACTCAAGTCCTTTCGGTCACCCGACCTAGAATACCTCACAATCAAATGCCGGCCATATTATCTCCCAAGAGAATTCTCCTCCGTCAATGCCATGGCCGTTTACGTCCCCCTCAAGCCCTCAAAGAACTTCACTGGACTTTATGGAAACTGGAAACCACATATCCTGAGGCTGCATTTATTGTAGCTGGGGACTTAAACAAAGAAAATCTGAGGACTAGGCTGCCACAGTTCTATCAACATATTGACTTTACTGCTCGCGCTACTAAGACTCTTGACCATTGCTATTCAAACTTCTGGAATGCTTCCCCCGCCCTCCTTTCGGCAAATCTGACCACGACTCCCTTCCTATAGGCAGAAACTCAAACAGGAAGTACCCGTGTTAAGAACTATTCAACGCTGATCTGACCAATCAGAATCCACGCTTCAGGATTGTTTTGATCACGTGGACTGGGATATGTTCCGGGTAGCTTGCAAAAAAATTATCTGGGACGCATACACAGATACGGTGACTGAGTTCATAAGGAAGTGTATAGGAGATGTAGTACCCACTGTGACTATTACCGTAACCAGAACCAGTGAATAAATGGTAGCATTCGTGCAAAACTGAAAGCACAAACCACCGCATTTAACCATGGCAAGGTGACTGGGAATATGGCAGAATATAAACAGTGTAGTTATTCACTCCACAAGGCAATCAAACAAGCTAAATGTCAGTTTAGAGATAAAGTGGAGTCGCAATTCAACGGCTCAGACATGAGACGTATGTGGCAGGGACTACAGACAATCACGGACTACAGACAATCACAGACTACAAAAGGAAAACCATCCACGTTGCCGAGACCGACGTCTTGCTTCTGGATAGGCTAAACATTCTTCACACGCTTTGAGGATAACACAGTGCCACCGATGCGGTCTGCTACCAAAGACTGTGGACTCTCCTTCTCCGTGGCCGAAGTGAGTAAAACATTTAAACGTGTTAACCCTCGCAAGGCTGCCGGCCCAGACGGCATCCCTAGCCGCGTCCTCAGAGCATGCGCAGACCAGCTGGCTGGTGTGTTTACGGGCATATTCAATCTCTCCCTATCCCAGTCTGCTGTCCCCACATGCTTCAAGATGGCCACCATTGTTCCTGTACCCAAGAAAGCAAAGGTAACTGAACTTAATGACTATCGTCCCGTAGCACTCACCTCTGTCATCATGAAGTGCTTTGACAGACTAGTTAAGGATCATTTCACCACTACCTTACCTGCCAATCTAGACCCACTTCAATTTTCTTACCGCCCCAATAGATCCTCAGAGGATGCAATCGCCATCACTCTTCACACTACCCTATCCTATCTGGACAAGAGGAATACCTATGTAAGAAGGCTGTTTATTGACTATAGCTCAGGATTCAACACCATAGTACCCTCCAAGCTCATCAAGCTCGAGGCCCTGGGTCTGAACCCCGCCCTGTGCAACTGGGTCCTGGACTTCCTGACGGGCCGCCCTCAGGAGATGAAGGTAGGAAACATCACCTCCACTCCGCTGATCCTCAACACTGGGGCCCCACAAGGGGGCGTGCTCAGACCCCTCCTGTACTCCCTGTTCACCCATGACTGTGAGGCCAAGCACGCCTCCAACTCAATCATCAAGTTTGCAGACGACACAACAGTAGTAGGCTTGATTACCAACGATGACGAGACAGCCTACAGGGAGGAGGTGAGGGCTCTGGGAGTGTGGTGCCTGGAAAACAACCTCTCACTCAACGTCAACAAAACAAAGGAGATGATCGTGGACTTTAGGAAACAGCAGAGGGTGCATCCCCCTATCTACATCGATGGGAACGCAGTGGAGAAGGTGGAAAGCTTCAAGTTCCTTGGTGTACACATCACTGACAAACTGAAATGGAACACCCACACAGACAGTGTGGTTAAGAAGCAGCAACAGTCTCTTCAATCTCAGAAGGCTAAAGAAATTTGGCTTGTCACATAAAACCCTCACAAACTTTTAAAGATGCACAATTGAAAGCATCCTGTCGGGCTATATTACCGGCTGGTACTGCAACTGCACCGCCCGCAACCGCATGGCTCTCCAGAGGGTGGTGTGGTCTGCCCAACGCATTACCGGGGGCAAAGTACCTGCCCTCCAGGACACCTACAGCACCCGATGTCACAGGAAGGCCAACAAGATCATCAAGGACATCAACCACCCGAGCCACTGCCTGTTCACCCCGCTATCATCCAGAAGGCGAGGTCAGTACAGGTGCATCAAAGCTGGGACCGGGAGACTGAAAAACAGCTTCTATCTCAAGGCCATCAGACTGTTAAACAGCCATCACTAGCACACTAGAGGCTGCTGCTTATATGCACAGACTAGAAATCACTGGCCACGTTAAGGAATGGAACACTAGTCACTTTAATAATGTTTACATATCTGGCATTACTCATCTCATATGTATATACTGTATTCTATACTATTCTACCGTATCTTAGTCACTTAATAATGTTTACATATCTTGCATCACTCATCTCATATGTATATACTGTTTTCTATACTACTCTACGTTATCTTAGTCTGCTCAGCTCTGATATCGCTCATCCATATATGTATATAGTCTTAATTCATTTCTACTTAGATTTGTGTGTATTGGGTATATGTTGTGTAATTTGTTAGACATTACTTGTTAGATATTTGTAATGTGTGCGCTGGGAGTCGGGAAGCAAGTTCAGGGAGTGAATCATTTAAAAAATAAATGAAAACATAATGCAAAAAACATGAACAACGCACAGACATGAAACTGAAACACAGTCAGAGTCAATAACACCTGAGGAAAGAACCAAGGGGAGGGACAGATATAGGGAAGATAATCAAGGAGGTGATGGAGTCCAGGTGAGTGTCATGAGGCGCAGGTGCACGAGATGATGGTGACAGGGGTGCGGGATGACCTAGAGGCCGGAGAGGGAGTATACGTGACAATGTTACTGCACTGTCAGAGCTAGAAGCACAAGCATTTTGCTACACCCGCAATAACATCTGCTAACCACGTGTATGTGACCAATACAATTTGATTTGATTTGATTTTGAGCTCTGTCAGAGTGATCATTGGGTTCTTGGTCACCTCCCTGACCAAGGCCCTTCTCCCCCAATTGCTCAGTTTGGCCGGGCGGACAGCTCTAGGAAGAGTCTTGGTGATTCCATACTTCTTCCATTTAAGAATGATGGAGGCCATTGTGTTCTTGGGGACCTTCAATGCTGCAGACATTTTTTGGTACCCTTCCCCAGATCTGTGCCTCGACACAATCCTCTCTTGGAGCTCTACGGACAATTCCTTCGACCTCATGGCTTGGTTTTTGCTCTGACATGCACTGTCAACTTTGGGACCTTATATACACAGGTGTGTGCCTTTCCAAATCATGTCCAATCAATTGAATTTACCACATGTGTACTTCAATCAAGATGTTAAAACATTTAAACAACATTCTATGACTTTAATGACCGGTCGTAAACTTTCTCTCTCGTGCACTGCAGTATGGAGAAGTCAAAAATCCTTTGTGTGTAAAGAGAGAATCTTGACAAAACTTCAAACATCAAAAGATTGGGCACTGGATGATTAGTTCTCAAATCCACATGCCTGGAATGGTTGGTGGGGATCCAAACGATGCATCCTGTCAAAAGTTTATTGTTTTGTGATATCATTAAGGACGGTGTAACTAAATAACTGTACCTCTACAAATTAGTTGTCAGGTTTACATGTCACGCCCTGATCTGTTTTACCTGTCCTTGTGCTTGACTCCACCCCCCCGCCAGGTGTCGCCCATCTTCCCCATTATCCCCTGGGTACTTAACCTCTCTGGGGTATGTGGGACGATTTCGTCCCACCTACGTAACAGCTACTGAAATTCCAGTGGCGCGATTTTTGAATCGTTAGAAATACTATTACTTCAATTTCTCAAACATATGACTATTTTACAGCTATTTAAAGACAAGAATCTCGTTAATCTAACCCCACTGTCCGATTTCAAAAAGGCTTTACAACGAAAGCAAAACATTAGATTATGTCAGCAGAGTGCCCAGCCAGAAAAAATCAGACAGCCATTTTTCAAGCTAGCATATCATGTCACATAAACCCAAACCACAGCTAAATGCAGCACTAACCTTTGATGATCTTCATCAGATGACACACCTAGGACATTGTGTTATACAATACATGCATGTCTGTTCAATCAAGTTCATATTTATATCAAAAAACAGCTTTTTGCATTAGCATGTGACGTTCAGAAAAAGCATAACCCCCGCAAACTTCCGGGGAATTTACTAACAGTTTGCTAAATTACTCACGATAAACGTTCACAAAAAGCATAACAATTATTTTAAGAATTATAGATACATTACTCCTCTATGCACTCGATATGTCCGATTTTAAAATAGCTTTTCGGATGAAGCACATTTTGCAATAATCTAAGTACATAGCCCGGCATTACAGGGCTAGCTATTTAGATACCCACCCAGGTCAGCCTCCACCAAAATCACATTTCCTATAAGAAAAATGTTCTTACCTTGCTTGTTCTTCATCAGAATACACTGCCAGGACTTCTACTTCAATAACAAATGTTGGTTTGGTCCCAAATAATCCATCGTTATATCCAAACAGCGACGTTTTGTTCGTGAGTTCTAGACACTATCAGAATGCTTCTTCACGGTCCCGCGCATGGCGCATTGGCGTGTCAAAAATGTCTAAATATTCCATTACCGTACTTCGAAGCATGTCAACCGCTGTTTAAAACCAATTTTTATGCCAGTTATCTCGTAGATAAGTGATAATATTCCGACCGGGAGTATGCATTGAGCCTAAACAGCCGAATAAAATTTCTCCTCAGGAGCGACTCGTGCACAAGCATCATTCAAAGGTCCTCTGAGTCGACACTTACAAAAGGTGATAATGTGTTTCAGCCTGAGACTCCCTCGTAAACCTTCAGTTATTTCCCGGGCTCTGAGAGCCTATCGGAGCCCTGGGAATTGTCACGTTACAGCTAAGATCCTTACTTTTCAATAAAAAGATGTAAGACGCACGACTCCTTGTCAGACAGGGTACTTCCTGCTTGAAACCTTGTCAGGTTTTTGCCTGCCATAGGAGTTCTGTTATACTCACAGACACCATTCAAACAGTTTTAGAAAATTCAGAGTGTTTTCTATCCAAACCTGAACAATAATATGCATATTCTAGCTTCTGAGTTGGTGTAGGAGGCAGTTAAAAATGGGAACATATTTTTTCCAAAATTCTCAATACTGCCCCTAGCCCAGACAGGTTATACCTGTGTTCTCTGTTTGTCTGTTGCCAGTTCGTCTTGTTTGTCAAGTCAACCAGTGTTTTTCATCTCAGCTCCTGCTTCTACTCAGTCTCTTTTTTTCTCGCCCTCCTGGTTTTGACCCTTGCCTGTCCCATCTCTGAGCTCGCCTGCCTGTCCACTCTGCCTGCCGTCCTGTACCTTTGCCCCACCTCTGGATTACCGACCTCTGCCTGACCCGACCCTGAGCCTGACTGCACCTTTCCCCCACTACTCTGGTTATCGACCCCTGTTGCCATAATAAACATTGTTACTCCGACACAGTCTGCATCTGGGTCTTACCTTCAAACCTGAGAGTACATCTAAATGTTGTAAAACTTATACGATTAAATATTAAACTATTTGTGAGAAGATGAAATGTGATTTTAGCATTCTAAATGAGAATTGTTTTTATATTAACTTTTGCCAAGTCAGTAACCACGCCCACGTGAGCACAGACATTGAGGCAACATGATGGAACCACCCTCCAAGGCGAGTACATAAAAGGACTGCTAACGAAATTTACATTAGACCAGTACATTGCCGGGTTGCTACTGGCGTGTAAAATGGTTGGGAGCTGAACCCGGAATAATCAACCATTGAGACCAAGCAGGCGGACGGTGTTGAGCCAGACGTCACGAATGGTCACGAATGGTTAGACTTTATCAGACCAACGTGTAGAGGTAGCTACGCGTGGCTACATATTGAAATGGTTGCAATTTAAATACAGACCAGCGTGACCGACAGCGTGAGCTGAATGTTACGAAATGGTAAGACCCTCTGAAACTCGACGAGTGAAGAAGGCGAAGACTATACCAGACATTCTCAGTCTGCAGCTGGGTAATGTAAAGTAGTCTAGAACTTAGAACCAAAGACACAAGGAAGATCTTATCAAAGGAACGAACAGTCAGAGACGAAGAGGCCTACAACTGAGGACATTGTGACCTCTGGTGGACAACGAGAGACTTACACAACCAGAGACTTTCTGTGTAACTATTTGTCACAGACGTATCGAGTGGTTTCAACAGAGAGAAGCTAAGCTAAATATATGTTGCATTTCTAAATCCGGATGACTGGTATGATAACAATATATTCTGATATATTCTTGAGTTAATTCAGGAAACAGTAACTCATTAAAACAAACTTTTTCCGTGGTGCCCCAAGTTACTAATTAATTAATTGTTACATGATTAATTTAATCACGTAATAATTAAACATAATTAATTTATTTGATAAAATAGCCGTCATCACATTAATGATAGCCACGTCACGACACTGGTCTGATGGAACCAAGATGTGGAAAAAGTCAAGGGGTCAAAATACTTTCCGAATGCACTGTATGTGTGTGTGGATATGTGTGTGGACATGTGTGGATATGTGTTTTTGTCCATAGTGGCAGTGGTGTTGACTAGGTAGCCTGTCTCCCTCTCTGGCCATGTTATGTTGAAGCAGACAGCTGTGGTGTCATGGACCCTGGGGAGCTTGAAGCTGTTTGGTTCTAATTTGTTTTGACAGACCAGTGGTACTGTGGCTCTCTGCTCCCATCTGCAGCCTAGAATGAGGTAGGGAGGCAGACTGCTATTCTGGCTGAAAATGAGCCTTTATTTCAGTGTCTGAATGTGGTCGTTTTAAGGGGACCTTTCTGCCCCAATCCCAAACGGCCCATTATCAATTATCTGACTGTTCAATCAGCTGACTGTTCAACCTGCTGACTGTTCAACCTGCTGACTGGTGATTCAAATCAAAGTATTTGTCACGTGTGCTGAATACAACAGGTGTAGACCTTACAGTGAAATGCTTAATTACAGGCTCTAACCAACAGTGCAAAAAAAGGTATTAGGTGAACAATAGGTAGGTAAAGAAATAAAACAACAGTAAAAAGACAGGCTATATACAGTAGCGAGGCTATAACAGTAGCGAGGCTATAACAGTAGCGAGGCTATAACAGTAGCGAGGCTACATACAGACACCGGTTAGTCAGGCTGATTGAGGTAGTATGCACATGTAGATATGGTTAAAGTGACTATGCATATATGATGAACAGGGAGTAGCAGTAGCGCAACAGAGGGGTTGGCGGGTGTTGGGTGGCGCGACACAATGCAGATAGCCCGGTTAGCCAATGTGCGGGAGCACTGGTTGGTCGGCACAATTGAGGTAGTATGTACATGAATGTATAGTTAAAGTGACTATGCATATATGATAAACAGAGAGTAGCAGCAGCGTAAAAAGAGGGGTTGGGGGCACACAATGCAAATAGTCCGGGTAGCCATTTGATTGCCTGTTCAGGAGTTTTATGGCTTGGGGGTAAAAACTGTTGAGAAGCCTTTTTGTCCTAGACTTGGCACTTCGGTACCGCTTGCCATGAGGTAGTAGAGAAAACAATTCTTAGGGCCTTCCTCTGACACCGCCTGGTGTAGAGGTCCTGGATGGCAGGCAGCTTAGCCCCAGTGATGTACTGGGCAGTACGCACTACCCTCTGTAGTGCCTTGCGGTCAGAGGCCGAGCAGTTGCCGTACCAGGCAGTGATCTAACCAGTCAGAATGCTCTCGATGTTGCAGCTGTAGAACCTTTTGAGGATCTCAGGACCCATGCCAAATCTTTTTCGTTTCCTGAGGGGGAATAGGCTTTGTCATGCCCTCTTCACGACTGTCTTGGTGTGTTTGGACCATTCTAGTTTGTTGTTGATGTGGACACCAAGGAACTTGACTGTTCAGTCAGCTGACTGTTGAATCTGCTGACTGTTGAATCTGCTGACTGTTGAATCTGCTGACTGTTCAATCAGCTGACTGTTCAACTTGCTGACTGTTCAATCTGCTGTCTGTTGAATCTGCTGACTGTTCAACCTGCTGACTGTTCAACCTGCTGACTGTTCAACCTGCTGACTGTTCAACCTGCTGACTGTTCAATCTGCTGACTGTTCAACCTGCTGACTGTTCAACCTTCTGACTGTTCAACCTGCTGACTGTTCAATCTGCTGACTGTTCAATCTGCTGACTGTTCAACCTGCTGACTGTTCAACCTGCTGACTGTTCAACCTGCTGACTGTTCAATCTGCTGACTGTTCAATCTGCTGACTGTTCAACCTGCTGACTGTTCAACCTGCTGACTGTTCAACCTGCTGACTGTTCAACCTGCTGACTGTTCAATCTGCTGACTGTTCAACCTGCTGACTGTTCAATCTGCTGACTGTTCAATCTGCTACCTGTTCAACCTGCTGACTGTTCAACCTGCTGACTGTTCAACCTGCTGACTGTTCAACCTGCTGACTGTTCAATCTGCTGACTGTTCAATCTGCTGACTGTTCAACCTGCTGACTGTTCAACCTGCTGACTGTTCAATCAGCTGACTTTTCAGTCTGCTAACAACACTACAGTATGTTGTATGTTCTTGTAGCAGAGGTGATTTGAAATCACACCATCATGACGTAGCGCTGCCTGAGCCTCAACAGTAAAGCCCAATAGTTGCTCTTGGACCAGGATGATTTCCCTCTGGTCTAATGGTTACGATATTGGGTTCCCAAGCGAAAGTGAATCCCAACTGTTGCATACATATTCACTGATTCAATGAAGCAACTTGTCCTATGAGCTATTGGCCATATTTGCCCATCAAATACTGATTCAAATACAGTTCAGTTGTGTCTGTCTGCTCCTGTTGCAGTTTTATTTGTATTCTACGCTGAGTGGACAAAATATTAAGGACACCTTCCTAATATTGAGTTGCACCCCACCTTTTGCCCCCAGAACAGCCTAAATTCGTCAGTGCATGGACTCTACAAGGTGTCGAAAGTGTTCCATATGTTGACTCCAATGCTTCTCACTGTTGTGTCAAGTTGTCTAGATGTCCTTTAGGTGGTGGACCATTCTTGATACACACAGGAAACTGTTGAGCGTGAATTACCCAGTTCTTGACACAAACCGGTGCGCCTGGCACCTACTACCATGCCCCGTTCAAAGACACTTACATTTTTTGTCTTGCCCATTCACCCTCTGAATGGCACACATACACAATACACGTCTCAATTGTCTCAAGGCTTAAGAATCCGAATTTAACCTGTCTCCTCCCCTTCATCTACACTGATTGAAGTGGATTTAAGAAATGGCATCAATAAGGGATCATAGCTTTCATCTGGATTTACCTGGTAAATCTATGTCATGGAAAGAGCAGGTGTTCATAATGTTGTTTACACTAAGTGTATATCGGCAGTTGTTCCAGTATACATATTTACAGCTACATTACATTTGCCATGTTTGCCCATCAGTCAGTTGTCTCCTTCCGGTAGCTTGCTGCTGCTAGCTTGCTGCTACTGCTCAGTGTCTGTAAGGCTGGAGTTAGGCCTGCAGTTCTCTCCATCACCAACAGGTGTCTCTGTGCAGTCTGTGTACTCTACTCAGCACATATTTTCCTCCTCATCCCTTTCACATCCTTCATTCTAAATGACTTTTTTCTTGCACTACCTTCCATCTCTATTCCATTTATATAACACTTCCCTTCCATCTCTATTCCATTTATATCACACTTCCCTTCCATCTCTATTCCATTTATATCACACTTCCCTTCCATCTCTATTCCATTTCTATCACACTTCCCTTTGTCTCTATTCCATTTATATCACACTTCCCTTCGTCTCTATTCCATTTATATCACACTTCCCTTCGTCTCTATTCCATTTATATCACACTTCCCTTCCATCTCTATTCCATTTATATCACACTTCCCTCCATCTCTATTCCATTTATATCACACTTCCCTTCGTCTCTATTCCATTTATATCACACTTCCCTTCCATCTCTATTCCATTTATATCACACTTCCCTTCCATCTCTATTCCATTTATATCAAACTTCCCTTCCATCTCTATTCCATTTATATCACACTTCCCTTCATCTCTATTCCATTTATATCACACTTCCCTTCATCTCTATTCCATTTATATCACACTTCCCTCCATCTCTATTCCATTTATATCACACTTCCCTTCATCTCTATTCCATTTATATCACACTTCCCTTCATCTCTATTCCATTTATATCACACTTCCCTTCCATCTCTATTCCATTTATATCACACTTCCCTTTGTCTCTATTCCATTTATATCACACTTCCCTTCATCTCTATTCCATTTATATAACACTTCCCTTCGTCTCTATTCCATTTATATCACACTTCCCTTCCATCTCTATTCCATTTATATCACACTTCCCTTCATCTCTATTCCATTTATATCACACTTCCCTTCATCTCTATTCCATTTATATCACACTTCCCTCCATCTCTTTTCCATTTATATCACACTTCCCTTCGTCTCTATTCCATTTATATCACACTTCCCTTCATCTCTATTCCATTTATATCACACTTCCCTTCGTCTCTATTCCATTTATATCACACTTCCCTTCGTCTCTATCACATTTATATCACATTTTATTCATACTAGACCTAATCCTCCTTCACTTGTCTTATTCCACTCCAGTTTTCAATAAAAATCAAAACCACACACAAACATGATGGGTGATATTTTCAATCTGAGTTCGAATAACACATCTACTCATCAGTCTACGATGTGTTTGTGACAAGCTGTCTTTTAGTATTTCCTTTTATTGTCCTCCTCACTACAGAACAAAAGGTTTTAGGGTTCAGTAATGTTTTTCTACAATATATTGTGAGGGGGTGAATGTTGAATTTTTGTTTTGGTAGCCTATCATTATGTATTGTATTAAGTGCATACAGCATTATATAGTCAATGCAGTGCTCCTGAACAGTTGTGGTGAGCAATGGATTTTTTTTCATTTTTGTTTCAGAGTTATAAATCATGTCCTTTATTAAGTGCATACAAGGCTGCTAGTGTGCAGCTGTTCATCATCAGCCTGTGGGTCTGCTGCTGCTGCATCTGCTTTTTGTATCTGCAATGTAGCTGACTACTCAATTTAGATGATACTGGTATCCTACTGCAGATCTGGTGACGATTGCTGATGCATTACTGAGATGTCACAGTATGAATGAGTCATTCATCACTTTTGCTTTGTAAACCAATAAGCCACAGTTATTGATGCATGATATAAAAGTATTCACAATGCAGTAATGGCACTTTACACTGTACAAATGTAACTGTTAGTACACATCATATTTAGGTGCATTGAAGGACAGCTGATACTATTTTAAATGATTAGAAAACACATTTGAACACATCCCCCTTTCAAAATCAATGAATAATGTTGCAGCTACAGTAGCAATAAGAGTGTACTGGGTAGAATGGTTTGACGTTGGGATGACGACTTGAGCTGGCTAAGACGCAACGGAGCACACATCTCTGAAGGATGGAGTGCTGCTGAATCACAAGAAGCTCACAGCACTTTCTCAGAGGATTTAGTAGGCTATTGCAGAAAGGAAGGGGAAGTCTACCTTGGTCTTACTTGCAGCGGTAGTGCATTCAGGATGTGGGTTTCACTTTTAGTCGCTGCTGATTCCATTATCTGGTATTGACAAGAGCTAGGTAACATATTGGTAATTCTCCGCTGGAGTTAACTTAGGAGCGGGAGAAGTAAAGATGGCAGGCGCTAAACTCACACCGTCTCCCTCGGAGATAGACCCAGACGTCAAGACCGAGGCCACGAAATCCTCAGAGGAGCCGCCTTGGGTCAACCCGTCGATGCCGATACGGACGATGGGTTCTTTTGGGAGTGATGCTGGGCAAAGGTACCCCAGATAGACCCGCATGAAGCCGCTGCATGTCTCAGACTCAGAGTACCAGTTCGATATCAAACCTGCAGCATCTTCACAAACCGATGTGGTGTCGCGGGCGCGCGGCGGTAAAGCGCAGTTTAATTATCCCATATGACGTTATAGATCATTATCTTTAGGCAAAGAATATGCATTTATCATTAGGCTACATTTATATCGAATATATAGATTCAATAATCGATTATAAGGAAAATATTTGAACGACATAACCGTGGCGCGCCGGGAGGTAGCTGTCTCTGTTCTCATGCTGGTAATATTGACACAGGATATGCTCGGTTTATGAAGCTGATCTATAACAGATTGTCAACACCGACAGCACACAATGGCACTGTTACAATAACTCAAATTGTCTCGGTGTTTGACTGAACCATCCTCTTCCTGTCAGTCATATTTTTCTCAGTATCCTATTTAGGTTTTTCTGAGGTTTTCTTTATGTCTGCAGTACATTCTGTGCAAAGCTTATGTAATTCTGAAGATGCTGCAACTCTAACAATGCAAGTATACATGTCTGAAGCAATATCATATATCATGGTAAATGCAGATGTATCGAAGATACAGTCGCTGTATTGGTTGCCACAGGTGAACTCGACACTTTGTATGAATATTTTGCTCATTCCAGTGAGTTAATATATTGTTATCAACATGATAGACTAGCTGCTTTGCAATGCAAACCTCAGGTGATTGTGTACGCATGTGAGTGTGTGTGTAGCTTACATGTTTGTCCGAGCAAATCAGAAATGGCACTGGAGTAGTTTACCTGGGTGCTGAACTTCCCAGGGTATTTGTTAGTCAAATGAGATGCTGCTCTCTGTGAATGGGACTACATGGTTTCATTAAGGGGGAGATGCTGCTCTCTGTGAATGGGACTACATGGTTTCATTAAGGGGGAGATGCTGCTCTCTGTGAATGGGACTACATGGTTTCATTAAGGGGGAGATGCAGGTCTCTGTGAATGGGACTACATGGTTTCATTAAGGGGAAGATGCAGGTCTCTGTGAATGGGACTACATGGTTTCATTAAGGGGGAGATGCAGGTCTCTGTGAATGGGACTACATGGTTTCATTAAGGGGGAGATGCAGGTCTCTGTGAATGGGACTACATGGTTTCATTAAGGGGGAGATGCAGCTCTCTGTGAATGGGACTACATGGTTTCATTAAGGGGGAGATGCAGGTCTCTGTGAATGGGACTACATGGTTTCATTAAGGGGGAGATGCAGGTCTCTGTGAATGGACTACATGGTTTCATTAAGGGGGAGATGCAGGTCTCTGTGAATGGGACTACATGGTTTCATTAAGGGGGAGATGCAGGTCTCTGTGAATGGGACTACATGGTTTCATTAAGGGGGAGATGCAGGTCTCTGTGAATGGACTACATGGTTTCATTAAGGGGGAGATGCAGGTCTCCGTGAATGGGACTACATGGTTTCATTAAGGGGGAGATGCAGGTCTCTGTGAATGGGACTACATGGTTTCATTAAGGGGGAGATGCAGGTCTCTGTGAATGGGACTACATGGTTTCATTAAGGGGAAGATGCAGGTCTCTGTGAATGGGACTACATGGTTTCATTAAGGGGGAGATGCAGGTCTCTGTGAATGGGACTACATGGTTTCATTAAGGGGGAGATGCAGGTCTCTGTGAATGGACTACATGGTTTCATTAAGGGGGAGATGCAGGTCTCCGTGAATGGGACTACATGGTTTCATTAAGGGGGAGATGCAGGTCTCTGTGAATGGGACTACATGGTTTCATTAAGGGGGAGATGCAGGTCTCTGTGAATGGACTACATGGTTTCATTAAGGGGGAGATGCAGGTCTCTGTGAATGGACTACATGGTTTCATTAAGGGGGAGATGCAGGTCTCCGTGAATGGGACTACATGGTTTCATTAAGGGGGAGATGCAGGTCTCTGTGAATGGACTACATGGTTTCATTAAGGGGGAGATGCAGGTCTCTGTGAATGGGACTACATGGTTTCATTAAGGGGGAGATGCAGGTCTCTGTGAATGGACTACATGGTTTCATTAAGGGGGAGATGCAGGTCTCTGTGAATGGGACTACATGGTTTCATTAAGGGGGAGATGCAGGTCTCTGTGAATGGGACTACATGGTTTCATTAAGGGGGAGATGCAGGTCTCTGTGAATGGGACTACATGGTTTCATTAAGGGGGAGATGCAGGTCTCTGTGAATGGGACTACATGGTTTCATTAAGGGGGAGATGCAGGTCTCTGTGAATGGGACTACATGGTTTCATTAAGGGGGAGATGCAGCTCTCTGTGAATGGGACTACATGGTTTCATTAAGGGGAAGATGCAGGTCTCTGTGAATGGGACTACATGGTTTCATTAAGGGGGAGATGCAGGTCTCTGTGAATGGGACTACATGGTTTCATTAAGGGGGAGATGCAGCTCTCTGTGAATGGGACTACATGGTTTCATTAAGGGGGAGATGCAGCTCTCTGTGAATGGGACTACATGGTTTCATTAAGGGGGAGATGCAGGTCTCCGTGAATGGGACTACATGGTTTCATTAAGGGGGAGATGCAGGTCTCTGTGAATGGGACTACATGGTTTCATTAAGGGGGAGATGCAGGTCTCTGTGAATGGGACTACATGGTTTCATTAAGGGGGAGATGCAGCTCTCTGTGAATGGGACTACATGGTTTCATTAAGGGGAAGATGCAGGTCTCTGTGAATGGGACTACATGGTTTCATTAAGGGGGAGATGCAGGTCTCTGTGAATGGGACTACATGGTTTCATTAAGGGGGAGATGCAGGTCTCTGTGAATGGGACTACATGGTTTCATTAAGGGGGAGATGCAGGTCTCTGTGAATGGGACTACATGGTTTCATTAAGGGGGAGATGCAGGTCTCTGTGAATGGGACTACATGGTTTCATTAAGGGGGAGATGCAGGTCTCTGTGAATGGGACTACATGGTTTCATTAAGGGGGAGATGCAGGTCTCTGTGAATGGGACTACATGGTTTCATTAAGGGGGAGATGCAGCTCTCTGTGAATGGGACTACATAGTTTCATTAAGGGGGAGGAGATACATATACTCTACATGTGCCTGCCTGAATTAAAGTTGGTCTGGGTGTTAAAATCCCTTTCTTTATCCCAAAACGGTATGCATTTCCACACACTCACCATTCTCATCTAATTTCTCTTAGCGCTCAACTGCAAAATTGAAACAATGACGTTGGTTGGTCAGAAACCTGCAATAATGTTTAGAGTCTGCTACAGTATTTCTGCTGTTTAGCAAAAGCCAGAGGGGCAAAGCCAGGTTGAGGTTGGTGCAGGATCAATTTTGTTCATTAGAGCGGTTTGCCACAGTTCCATAATGCCTGTGATGTTTAGTTTGATATTGCATCCACATACTGTACATGTACCCAGGTAGGCCTGCTATAAAGACCCCTGTCCTAAAGACCAGTGCCGTCATGAGCTATTCACTAATTGACATGCCTGTTAGTCATTCGCTCTTACCACAAGACTTCTGTGAAGCAAATTAAATAAGAATGAGGCTATAGTATACTGCTTATATACACTGCCTTTGAATGATAGACAGACAGTGTCCACTCCACATACAGTCCTTCTTATGTTAATTTTTCGAAGGCAGGATCTCACATCAATAACACAGGTAGAACTCGAAAGACACAATTCTGCACCAACACCATCTGAAAATGCACCAGTGTCTTTTTGGGGTCTGAGTGAAGTAGCTGGTATACCATAGAACAACTGTAGTAGTTCACAAAGCCTCTGGAGTACCTCCTCTACTCTCCTCAACCCCCACCTCTCCTCTCATCTCCTTACCCCTCTCCTTTCCTCCTCTCCCCTCTCCTCTCTTCTCTCCTCCTCTCTCATCCCCTCTCCTCCCACCCCTTCCCCTCTCCCCTCCTTTCTTCCCCTCCCCTCTCCTCTCTTCTCTCCTCCTCTCTCATCCCCTCTCATCCCCTCTCTTCTCCTCTTCTTCACCCCTCTCCTCCCTCCCCTTCCCCTCTCCCCTCCTCTCCTCCCCTCTTCTCTCTTCAGCCCTACCCTCACCTCCCCTGTCCTCTCCTCTCCTCTTCTCTCTTCACCCCACTCCTGCCTTCCCCTCCCCTCCCTTCCTCTCGTCCCTCCTCTCTCCTCTCCTTGCCTCTTCTCTGTCCCTCTCCCTTCCCCTCCCCTCAACCCTCTCCTCCCCTCTCTTCTCTCCTCCCCTCCCCACTCCTTTCCTCACCCCTCACCTCTCCTCCCCTGTCCTCTCCAGTCCACCCTGCCTACTTAGTTCGTATCCCCTGTTGTTGTTTACCCACCTGACAGACATAGAGATGCAGAGAGATGTCATGGTGTGTTAGAGATCCAGGGATGTCATTCTAAACGGAGATGCAAGTGGCACAGACACAGACACAGACAGAGAGAGAGAGAGAGAGAGAGAGAGAGAGAGAGAACTTTGTCAGCCCTAGGCTCTGAGACAAGATAACATTTGGGAAGCTTATAGAGAAGCCCGGTATGTGTGAGTGTGCGTCTGTGCATGCATGCGTGCGTGTTTCACACATAGTCCCCATCACAGCTAGCAGGAACAAGATGGTTGTTTTTAGGTGTTGCAGGTGATGATGATATTGATGGTGTTTATGACTGGAAGCCCATGCAGCTTTACATACTCAGTCACCAAAGCCTCTTGAGTGAGTTTGATGAAACAAAAAAGACAGAGGAAGTTTGTGCATCTGTATCCCTACAGAACCAATTGAGATGTTACTCAAGTTTGATACATTAGGGATACATTATATAATGATTATGGGAATATGCTCTGTGTTATGCTTCCAAAACGTGTTCCCCATGCCTGGTAACTAAAAAGACAGATTAAGTTACTCATGTTTAATATGCACCAGGGAAAAATAATGTTCCTAATCATGAAAACATATATGAAGTGCGTGGACACCTACAAGCTCTGTTGAGATGTTACTTACTCATATTTGCTACGCTATAGGGAGAGATAGAAAAATGTATACTGTAGCTAACTACCTCCTCCAGATTCCTCCTCCAGATTCTAGAGCACCAAGCAACTGGGTTTTTATCTCATTACGATCCTCATCATTAGATCTTCTTTACTACCACTCACCCATTCCCCCTTTCCCCCACTCACCCATTCACCCACTCACCCTCTCACCCATTCACCCACCCACCCATTCCCCCACTCACCCATTCTCCCACCCACCCATTCAACCTATTTCAGTGTTTTAATGATAAGAAATTACAAAACATTCATGAATAAAAGTTTTTGGGAGTAATTCATGCTCAATCAAGCACAAACATTAGGTGAGACAAACATTTTCAGTTGCCCCTTTAAGGGATGGGTCGTTACCATGGTAACTTGGGCACTAGCTTGTCTGTGATTAAAAATAAATCTGCCTAGCAGCAGACCATTGCAGGAAACGCAAACTAACATTGAAAAACTACCTAGCGTGTGAACAAAATGATGTAATGCAGTCAATCTTTCCTCTACTTTGAGCTAGCAGAGATTAACATGCATGTTATTGATGTTAACTCTCTGTGTACATTTAAAGGCTAGCCGTGCTGCTCTGTTCTGGGCCAACTGTAATTTGCCTATGTTCCTCTTTGTGGCACTTGTATCAAGTTTCAGTACCAGTGTCACAGATCCCTCCGGAACTTTCATTATGCACACCTGGCCTCTATTCCCACTGATTGTATTTGTATATATGTGCCCTTTGGTTTCCATTGGGGGGTCGATTATTGTTACTATGTCCGTTGGTGCGTGTGAGTACCTGTGCTGTGTGTTTTGGGCTTTCGCGCCCTTGTGGATTGTGCAGATGATTACGGGTCTCGTCCTGTGTGGTATCATTGTGCGCGTGTGTTATTTATTTTGTTTAGGGTTTCTACCCTGTGTTTTGTTACGTGTTTGTTTGGTCTTCTTCCCCGTGCCTTTACACAGCACTCCGTAATTTGGGTATAATAAAAAACCCTATTACGCATTCCTGCGTCTGTCTCCCGACCCTTCATACCAACATGACAACCGGAGTTTCAGTATCCAGAGTCCCGGGAAATACCAAAAATATCGGAAGTTCCCATTAAAGCGTTTAAAACCAAAATGTGCTCACTATGCCAGGGTTCACCTCAAATACAGTGGGGGGAAAAAGTATTTGATCCCCTGCTGATTTTGTACGTTTGCCCACTGATAAAGAAAGGATCAGTCTATAATTTTAATGGTAGGTTTATTTGAACAGTGAGAGACAGAATAACAACAAAAATATCCAGAAAAACGCATGTCAAAAATGTTATAAATTGATTTGCATTTTAATGAGGGAAATAAGTATTTGACCCCCTCTCAATCAGAAAGATTTCTGGCTCCCAGGTGTCTTTTATACAGGTAACGAGCTGAAAGTAGGAGCACACTCTTAAAGGGAGTGCTCCTAACCGCAGCTTGTTACCTGTAAAAAAGAAACCTGTCCATAGAAGCAATCAATCAATCAGATTCCAAACTCTCCACCATGGAAAAGACCAAAGAGCTCTCCAAGGATGTCAGGGACAAGATTGTAGACCTACACAAGGCTGGAATGGGCTACAAGATCATCGCCAAGCAGCATGGTGAGAAGGTGACAACATTTGGTGCGATTATTCGCAAATGGAAGAAACACGAAAGAACTCTCTGCAAATGGAAGATGGAAGAAACATAATGCAAATGGAAGAAACACGAAAGAACTCTCAATCTCCCTCGGCCTGGGGCACCATGCAAGATCTCACCTCGTGGAGTTGCAATGATCATGAGAACGGTGAGGAATCAGCCCAGAACTACACGGGAGGATCTTGTCAATGATCAAGTACTAAGTCATGTTTTGCAGAGGATTCAAATACTTATTTCCCTCATTAAAATACAAATCATTTTATAAAATTTTTGACATGCGTTTTTCTGGATTTTTTTGTTGTTATTCTGTCTCTCACTGTTCAAATAAACCTACCATTAAAATTATAGACTGATCATTTCTTTGTAAGTGGGCAAACGTACAAAATCAGCAGGGGATCAAATACTTTTTTCCCTCACTGTAAGAAGGTCACTGTGCCACCTTTTCGGCTTGGCTGCACCACTAGTATAGATTTTAGAGCAAATGAAACTGATAACCTATGTAGTAATGATAAAGTAATTCTCTTTGATCAACATTGTTGTGAATTAAGAAACAGGCCGTTAATAAATTCCCATCGTTATCATGTTCCTCAACTAATTCAGCACATTTCAGCAGGAAGCTATCGCCACACAGAGTGTGCACAGGACGCACATAGCACACCCAAAGTATAGCGTTGTCGAATCGTAATAACTTTGTAACAGCACTCAGACAAAATTCAAATGACCAAAGTTGCTAAGCCTGTTAGATAACCTCCTTCAACATATGATAGAATATCTCTTATATTTAGCAAAATCAAGTTCATGATTATATGGATAGCAGATCAGCTCATGAATAACAGAGAGAGAACATGTTTTAAATGTCAAGGTATCTTGTTTACCATATGGAGAGGGGAGGGGAGGGGAGGAGAGGAGAGGGGTGAAGAGAGGAGAGGAGAGAGGAGGAGAGGGGAGGAGAGGGGAGGGGAGGAGAGAAGAGGGGGGAAAGGGGAAGGGGAGGGAGGAGAGGGGTAAAGAGAGGAGAAGAGAGAAGAGGAGAGGAGAGGGGAGGGGATGAGAGCGGAGGAGAGAAGAGAGGGGAGGAGAGGAGAGGGAAGGAAAGGAGAGGTGAGGGTTGAGGGGAGGGGAGGAGAGGAGAGGGGAGGAGAGGAGAGGTGGGAGAGGGGAAGGGGATGGGAGGAGAGGGGTGAAGAGAGGAGAGAAGAGGAGAGGGGAGGGGATGAGAGCGGAGGAAAGAAGAGAGGGGAGGAGAGGAGAGGCGAGGGAAGGAAAGGAGAGGTGAGGAGTGAGGAGAGGTGAGGGTTGAGGAGACGGGAGGGGAAGGAGGGGGTAATATCCATATCTACTCTCATACAGTTTGTTGATCAGAATTTTTCTACCAAAGCTCTCTTATGGGCAGCAAGTACGAGCCAGCGCAGAGAAGCGGAGGAAATGTTATTGCGGTATTTTGACATGCATAGTAGGCCAGAGACATGCTTTGATAATACAACCTATGGATTACAGAAGACAGGAGTCAGGAATTTGTGTTTCAGTAGGCTTGGGACTGGAAAGGAAACTAGCCTAGGCCTCATGCCTCTGAATTGTTATCAGACTTCATGTCTGTGACGGTGTCACGACTTCCGCCGTAGTCGGCTCCTCTCCTTGTTCGGGCGGCGCTCGGCGGTCGACGTCACCGGCTTTCTAGCCATCGCCGCTCCAATTTTCATTGATCCATTTGTTTTGTCTTGTTCCCTGCACACCTGGTTTACATTCCCCAATCACACTGCATGTATTTATTCCTCTGTTCCCCATCATGTCTTTGTGTGAGATTGTTTGTGTTACGTGTTATTTGTGACGCGCCAGACTGGTGTTCTTATATTCCGTGTTGTACACGAGGTATGTTTATTTGTTAAACATATATTTTGTGACTGTTTGTGCGTTTTTGCACTTTTGCAAATTACCTGGAGGTTTTGACGCAGTGGCGTCCGTCTGTTGGTTTCTCCTGCCTCAATAAAGTGTGCGCCTGTTCACAACTCTCTGCTCTCCTGCACCTGACTCCGCTCCCAGTACGCACACCATTGACAGACAGAGATGCCTGTAGTGAATTGTGCATAGGCCTATCACATTTGTGACTGTGAAGAGTCACAATGGCAGCTCAAAGAGGCACATGTTATTTTATAGGCTGTATTTTAGGGGTTTCCTGTAGCATTTATTAACTGCTTTTGGGTCACATGTGCAGTCTGGTAGGGTCAATTATGCATGTGCTTTGAATTTATGGCAACTTTGTGTGAAGGCTCCTATTAAAGAACACCCTCCCACTCCCCCACTCACCTATTCCCTCACTCACCCATTCATCCATTCCCCCACTCACCCATTCCCTCACTCACCCATTCATCCATTCCCCCACTCACCTATTCCCTCACTCACCCATTCATCCACTCCCCCACTCACCCACTCTCCCATTCCCCGTTGCTTAGCACAGCCTCAGATATAATAGCCATCACCTTCACATGGCTTGACAGTGGGCACTGCCTCTCCAACTACAGCCTGACATTGTAACGATAATGATGGTAATGATGATATATTTCATTTTCTTAGTAGAGCTTTTTCGGATCCCAAGGACACTGTGCCCGTACATGTCATGACAGTGAAGACTGGCTGGATCACACTGCTCTGGTCTCAGTAGTAACAAAAGCTTCTGTCTAGGAAAGTCTGCAGGGATAGGAAGGGCTGGATGGGTGCTGGTGAGGGATTGCAGAGGAATTTTTGTTTGTTGCTCTGCTGGCGGTGGCTGCTGCCTAAGTGAGGAGAGGGCTATGGCTGAAACACAATGTCCTTTCTGTTTGTTAGTTCTCTGCCCTCCTTTAACCTCTTACAACATCACACATCCTTTCTAAGGCCCCTGCACCACAATAATTGATTACATATTGGCCTATCCTATTCAGATGTTGTTCAATATATGGCCACTATCATAATTTCCGTACTGTATGTTCTGCCAGTCGGTATACATTAAGGCTCATTGCCTGTACAGTTGGCAGTATGTTTTTTATTTTGCAGACAAGTGATATCCCCACACCTCCAGAGCACCTTGTTAAGTGGTTCCCTTGTTAAATACAAGAGCTTGTTAGTCGATTGAACTCAATGCTGTATTTTTTTCCTTTAGAGGGAAGAGAGAGCGTGACCCCAAGTTGTTATATATGACCTCTTCAATGATCTATTATCTATGATCACTTCTAGGATCTATTATCTATGATCTCTTCTAGGATCTATTATCTACGATCTCTTTTATGATCTATTATCTATGATCTCTTCTAGGATCTCTTGTAGGATCTATTATCTATGATCTCTTCTAGGATCTCTTCTAGGATATATGATCTCTTCTAGGATCTATTATTTATGATCTCTTTTATGATCTATTATCTATGATCTCTTCTATGATCTATTATCTATGATCTCTTCTAGGAACTCTTCTAGGATCTATTATCTATGATCTCTTCTAGGATCTATTATCTATGATCTCTTCTAGGATCTATTATCTAGGAACTCTTCTAGGATCTATTACCTAGGATCTCTTCTAGGATCTATTATCTAGGATCTCTTCTAGGATCTATTATCTATGATCTATTTTATGATCTATTATCTATGATCTCTTCTATGATCTATTATCTATGATCTCTTCTAGGATCTCTTCTAGGATCTATTATCTATGATCTCTTCTATAATTTCTTCTAGGATCTCTTCTTGGATCTATTATCTATGATCTCTTCTAGGATCTCTTCTAGGATAGCATGTCTTATCAATTCATCTGTAATCATGTATATGCTTATTAAACTGGCCATTTACTCAATTTAATTGCGATTTTGGTTGCATCTAGAACTCTTCAACTCAATTACCTGCTGTCTCTTTCCCTCAGTGTTACTGAAGCTACAGCCTAGAAGGACTTGCAACTGAAATCTCCATCTGTGTTGCTGTGCTGGTGCATATTTAAAGTGGCTCTTTCTTAATATAACTGTACAGTTATGATGTCCTTGCTTTTGAGCAACTCCATCTTAATGAGCTGTTTTAATGTGGTCCGCTGGGTAAATTATGTCACATTTGTTATCATTAAGGCGGTGTTCATTAAACTGGGGCGGAAGCACTTTCTCATCAATTGACTTGAAAGGCGAAGTAGCCCCCATGGAAACATAGTCGTGATTGGTGCGTTGCGACTTCCTACCCACAATCCCACATTCCTTGACGAAAATGTGCTTTTTAAAAAAGGCTTAAATGGTCAAGTGGAGCTAAAAGCTGCCACAAATACTCACTCAGTACAGAAGTGTGTGTGTGTGCCATGTGTGTGCGTGTGTGTGAACGTGCGTTCGTGTAACCCACGTGCGTCTCGGCTGTTTATGTGTGTCCACACAAACTACTGTCCATATTACACCCATCCTTGTGCCTGAAAGCATCCGTCAGAGGAGAATCAATAGAGAGAGAGGGCATGGCGTTGTCTAACTCAGTCAGACACCACAGTGAGGGAGTGTTATTCCCAGCACAGCCAGTTGCAATGTGAGCTGGATTCCAATGCCAACAGGGAGAGCTGAAAATCATGGGAAATCATAGGTACGTAGAACTACATACAGAACATTCTAGGATCTCGATAGAGCATGGTTATAGACATTGATGTTAAGGAGAGGTCAGAAACACAACATAGAGGGTACAGTGCATAGCGTTCTGAATTAACGGGACAGCCTACTTATACGAGGGCTATTATGGATTAAGATGGTCTATTTAATGTGTTCTGAGAGACAAGGAGCTACCGACACGTTTCAGAAAAGAAAATGCACTCTTGCTCTCTCTCTCTCTCTCTTTCTTATGTCTCCTTTCTCTCTCTGTTATCTCTCCCTCTCAGGGACACGCACACATGCTCAGACAGAATACATGCATGTACACACGTTATGCATATGCCTTTCATTGCATATTTAGGTCACTGTACTGTGGATGTTTTGTCCCTTTAGACTATAAGAACAGAGAGTCATTCTTCAGAGATGTTGCCAGAGGCAGGTGTGACTTCAGGAAGCCTTGTTCCAATGGGCGTGATGAGCTGTGTCTTTCCCTTGGCTTGTACACCTCTGGAGCACTCAATGCCAAATGCTACTCAGGCTTGGGAAGTGTAGTTTTGGGAAACATATAGAAAACTACAAGTCCCAGCAGCCCTCTAAATGACTGCAGAGACTCATGTGGTCAGATAACATTTCAATAGGTCCTTGAGAGGACAGGTGACAGAGGATTCAGACAGGTTCAGCAGCATGGATCTGAGTTATTTCTCCAATACCTGCAGTGTTTAGCACCAGTTTAGCACTAGCAGTTGTTGTTTTTTTATCAATTAGTTTCCTGATCTACTGTCAAGGTGAGGTGAGAATCAATTTGTTCCTGCGTTGCATGCCTTGGGGGCTAAACAGTGTGGCAGTGTTTATGATAGGTTACCTGCATGATTACCAAGACAACAGAAACGTTCAGGCTCTTCTATCGCTCTGTGATGCCTCTGATAGCAGAGGCAGATATAGAGACAGTGTTTGATGCGGTAGCAGCAGATATGGAATGGACAGAGCTAATTACAGGTATTATGTTTATGTTCATTTCAGAGCCCTGAACTACTGCCATCAAACAGACTGACACTCAAAAAGAGTTGGTGACAGCAACACCCTGTTACCATGGTGACGTTGGTCTCACTTCATTTAGATAGTCCCGACCTCGATACAGTAGATAGTCTGTACCTTGCTCAGACTATCAACAGACTTTCAGTTTCAGTTGGAATTTATTCAACTTTAACTGACATTTAATAAATCAAACTGACCGTTTTGATGGATTAGGTGAACATCTTTGTTCTATTCCTGGACAAGAACACCTGACTCAATAACTCGGCTTATTCCACGAATAGAGTGCCTTTTGGCTAGTGTAATTTAGTCAAAAATGACTATTTATTTCTCCTAATTTTAACATTCTGTCACAAAGAGCAATGTTCAACTAAATAAAAAACATATATTCCCATCTCAAGAGGTTAAATTAAGAAAAATGACTATAAAAGTGCCAATGAAAGTAACAGTTAAGCGTAACAGGGTTGACGATTTCACTAAATTAGCCATAACAGGTGTTGTGCCTAGTTGGAACAAGATCCTGCAGTACCTGCAGGACTCCAGGAACAGGGTTGCCTACCCGTGATGCGGGACATGCCAAAATATCACTGTTGTAATAGATAATATGTTGGAGAACGTGTAAATAAAGAGGTTCAGATAAGTTTTGGAGCGTGTGAAAATGTTCTATTTGGCAGTCACAGATGGCTTAAGAGTCTCAGAAGGTCCTGAGTTCTAGTTTAGAGTTGTGTGGATAAAACCTATTTTCTTCCATCCCTGTTCACACCTGAGTGGTTATTGGCAGCAGGTAGCCTAGCGGTTAAGAGCGTTGGGCCAGTAACCGAAATCCCAGAGCAGACAAGGTGAAAAATCTGTCAATGTTCACTTGAGCAAGGCAATTAACCCTAATTGCTCCTGTAAGTCGCTCTGAATAATACTAAGATGCTAAATGTACTGGACCTCTCTTGGGTCCTGAGTACTTCCTGATTGTGATGTGCAGCACGCCATCCTCCTTACCTCGGCTGAATAGAGTGTAGCTCAGCCATTTAGGTTCAGCTCTAAAGAGTGTGGCCTGAGAAATGCTTCGATCAGGAATGGGTTCCAAAAATAGATTTAAAATGTCAATTAGCAGTTGAAACAATAACAAAGCGGACACCCCGCCAATGTTCCCTCAAATTATTTTGGAGGCACTGAGCAAATGTCACATCTGTTGACTTCTGGCTTGCTTTTACTGTGAACACTGAGGCTCTACCCACTTTAAGTTACAGTTATAACAGCCTACCAGAGTGGCCTACCATCAAAAACAATGGAGAAAATGCATCCCATAACATTTTAATATGGAAATAGCCGTTCTATCATTCAGCCTGTAGTAACAGCCAATGTGTGGTGTTCAATGTAGGTTTTACATTCTGTGAGACTTTTGGAAAATATGTCTGGCTTGACATTAACCTGTTTATCCACTTGTCCTTCAGACAAGGATGTGATTGAAAATGTGTTGTTTGATGCAAGAAATCACAAAATAAAGTTCATTATTATTGTCACACCATTTTAACAGCGAATCAGACAAATTATGCTACCCTCTGCTTATTGGCTACTTAGCTTATTCAAGCCTGTCTCAAAATACAACACTGCCCTTTTAAGACAGAAAAAAATCTCTTTACCTGACTTGCTTTTCAAAGATGGCTAGAAATGTACACGTTTTGTGCTCTTGTGGGAGGCAACCACTCCCCCATCGTTGCTAAGAAAATATCTATAACTGGGTTAATAACTCACTAACTAGTAAAGGATATGAACAAAATGTGCACACATGGCTACATGCAGCTCTCACTTTGATCTCAAAACATGCGCATCTACTCACAATCGCTCATGCTGTAAACACAGTCCAGTTCAAAGGGAATGGCACAGATCCATATATGGCAATGGTCTATTTGCATATAGGGATACTGCAGCTCTGATTGGGTCTGGAGAAATGTAACCACTCTCAAATTCATAGACAGAGCTATGGATGCAAAGACTGACCATCCATGATATCAAAATAATAGTTTTAATCATGTTTTGTGGCTATACAGTGTTTGTTTACATTCACTTTGTTTGCAAACTTTGGAGTAAAACAAGCTTATATGTTGGGTTCTGATGGGGTATGACAGTTGAACTAAGCTCATGAGGCATTTGTAAGTTATACTGTATTCTTCAAAAATCAATAGATTATTAATTTACAATTACAAAAATGGATGGAGCAACTGCAGATTTCCCCTTAAGCAGTGAATATTTTGATCCATCAACAAGTATAAGAAGTGACGAATCCAAAAAGGGTTTTATCTCTTTGGATTTGAAGAAGATCATATTTAGTGAACTGGTCATACAGAGCACTCTTCATAATAATTAAATCGGTCCATATTAATTTATTCTTATGACTGTTTGATCAAAAGTACATTGTAAATATAGGAATGGTGTGGTTGATTCTTGATTCTCATGATTCATATTAGCAAACCCCTAGAAGTTTATACCTTTAACTACCATCTACCTGAGTATGAAGTGTGATACAGATCTTTTAGAAGAATCTGATGTTTTCATGTTTGACAGTGTCTCTGATTCTCAACATGTTCTTAACATGTTCATTCTCTGTTTGTTGATTGATTTCAATGTCACCCCGATACATCCATTCAAGCTGCTACAGTACGGAATCTGTCCAATTTTTCCAATTTGTCGTCATTTGAACGTGGAAGCCATTGAGATCGACCCAGTAGGTTTTGCTTCCTGCTGCTGTCCTCTGGTCTCTTGTGGTTTGCATTCAGAGTCTCCTGTCTGTTCTCAAACTAATCAAATAATTTTATCCGAGAATCCCTGTCAATCCTAATGTGTGATCCTAATCTAGGAATGAGTTCTTCCGGGTCGTTATCCTAGATCGACACTCCTACTCTGAGACGCTTCTGTTTTTCTGGTCTTGCATGTCTTCTGTGAAAGCATGCCGCCCTCCCTCCCTTCCTGCCTCCTAATGACCTAACCTGTCCCTTATCTGTCTACTGTGCCTATAGGTATCAGGAAGAGTACAGTATGGACTCTACCAACGCCCAGTAAGTCCAAGGATGCATCCCAAATGGCACCCTATTCCCTATATAGTGCACTACTTTCGACCAGGGCCCAGGGCAAAAGTAGTGCACTATGTGAGGAATAGGGTGCCATTCAGGACACAGTTCCAGCATCATGCTAGCATGGCATGGCATGTGTCCTGTGACTCCGGCCTCTACGGGAGGTTGATTAACACACACAGCTTGTTGTTCTTCTATCCCTGGGGCGGCAGGTAGCCTAGTGGTTAGAGCGTTGGGCCAGTAACCAAAAGGTTGCTGGATCGAATTCACGAGCTGACAATGTAAAAATCTGTCATTCTGCCCCTGAACAAGGCAGTTAACCCACTGTTCCCCGGTAGGCTGTCATTGTAAATAAGAATTTGTCCTTAACTGACTTGCCTAGTTAAATAAAGGTTACAAATAAAATAATCCCTGGTCAAAAGCAACTGTAAAGGGAACACACACTGCTTGAATCAATGTTGTTTCCATGTCATTTTCAATTAATTTACATCTGTGGGTAGTGTGTCATTTGTAATGCATCTTTAGTCTCAGCACCATATTAAACTACAGCCTTAGTCTCAGTACCAGATTAAACTACTGCCTTAGTCTCAGTACCAGATTAAACTACTACCTTAGTCTCAGTCCCAGATTAAGCTACAACATTAGTCTCAGCACCAGTAGCAGCCTCAGTCTCACCACCTGTTGGGCCTCTGTGATTGATTCGTTTATAGAAGTACACTATATGACCCAAAGTATGTGGACACCTGCTCGTCAAACAACTCATTCCAAAATCATGGGCATTAATATGGAGTTGGTCTCCCTCTTTGCTGCTATAACAGCCTCTACTTTTCTGTGAAGGCTTTTCACTAGATGTTGGAACATTGCTGCAGGAACTTGTTTCCATTCAGCCACAAGAGCATTAGTGAGGTCGGGTACTGATGTTGAGCGATTAGGCCTGGCTTGCAGTCGGCGTTCCAATTCATCCCAAAGGTGTTCGATTGGGTTCAGGTCAGAGCACTGTGCAGGCCAGTCAAGTTCTTCCACACTGATCTCGACAAACCATTTCTGTATGGACCTCTCTTTGTGCATGGGGGCATTGTCATGCTGAAACAGGAAAGGGCCTTCCCCAAACTGTTGCCATAAATTTGGAAGCACAGAATGATCTAGAATGTCATTGTATGCTGTAGCGTTAAGATTTCCCTTCACTGGAACTAAGGGGACGTGAAAAACAGCCCCAGACCATTATTCCTCCTCCACCAAACTTTAC
Organism: Salmo trutta; assembly: GCF_901001165.1. Lineage (NCBI taxonomy): Eukaryota > Metazoa > Chordata > Actinopteri > Salmoniformes > Salmonidae > Salmo > Salmo trutta. Next base: position 36,151,576 of record NC_042965.1, on the reverse strand, counting down.
AGTTGGCACTATGCATTGGGGCAGGTAGTGTTATCCTGGCATTCAGCATTCGGCGGTCCCGTTCTGTGAGCTTGGCCATTCTACTGCCAATGTTTGTCTATGGAGATTGCATGTGTGTGTGCATGATTTTATACACCTGTCAGCAACGTCTGTTTCTAGAATAGCAGAATCCACTAATTTGAAGGGGTGTCCACATACTTGTGTTAGTGTACTTGTGTTGCCTTGGGCAACACTAACGCCTCCAGATTATTGGATTTAGTTCAATGGTGCAGTCAGTGGTTATGGTTTCAAGTTTTAATGTCACAAGTACAGTGAAATGCCTTTCTTACAAGCTCTAACCCCAGGAATGCAGTAATCAATAACAATGTAATACTAAAAATAGCCAGGTAGAACAAAAACACACAAGATGTAAAAATCTGAAGTAAGAAGAACATGATAAATTAAGGAAGCACACTATATACAGGGTCAGTTCCACTACCATATTTACAATGTGCAGGGATACTGGATCCATAGAGGTAGATATAGGGGTAAGGTGACTCGGCATCAGCATAAATGATAAACAGAGTAGCAGCAGTTTGTATGTGAGTGTATAAACAGAGTAGCAGCACTTTGTATGTGAGTGTATAAACAGAGTAGCAGCAGTTTGTATGTGAGCGTATAAACAGAGTAGCAGCAGTTTGTATGTGAGTGTATAAACAGAGTAGCAGCACTTTGTATGTGAGTGTATAAACAGAGTAGCAGCAGTTTGTATGTGAGTGTATAAACAGAGTAGCAGCAGTTTGTATGTGAGCGTATAAACAGAGTAGCAGCAGTTTGTATGTGAGCGTATAAACAGAGTAGCAGCAGTTTGTATGTGAGCGTATAAACAGAGTAGCAGCACTTTGTATGTGAGTGTATAAACAGAGTAGCAGCACTTTGTATGTGAGTGTATAAACAGAGTAGCAGCAGTTTGTATGTGAGTGTATAAACAGAGTAGCAGCGGTTTGTATGTGAGTGTATAAACAGAGTAGCAGCTTTTTGTATGTGTGTATAAACAGAGTAGAAGCAGTTTGTATGTGAGTGTATAAACAGAGTAGCAGCAGTTTGTATGTGTGTGTATAAACAGAGTAGCAGCTTTTTGTATGTGTGTATAAACAGAGTAGAAGCAGTTTGTATGTGAGTGTATAAACAGAGTAGCAGCAGTTTGTATGTGTGTGTATAAATAGAGTAGCAGCAGTTTGTATGTGTGTGTATAAATAGAGTAGCAGCGGTGTCACGGTTGTCGTAGGGATTGAACTAAAACGCAGCGGGAATATGTATACTCATCTTCTTTTTATTTGAAGAAGGAGAAACAACTAAATACGTATACAAAAAGGAACAAAACGAAACAATCCTGTCAGGTGCAACAAACACTAAACAAGGAACAACTACCCACAAATCCCATAGAAAAACACCCCTCTTAAATAGGACCTTCAATTAGACGCAACGAGGAGCAGCTGCTTCCAATTGAAGGTCAACCCAAAAAACATCACATAGAAATAGACATACTAGAACTAACATAGAAATAGACTAACAAAGAACATAGCCCAACAAACCCCGAAACACTCTAAACAAACACCCCCTGCCACGTCCTGACCAAACTACAATAACAAATAACCCCTTATACTGGTCAGGATGTGACAAGCTGTTTGTATGTGAGTGTATAAACAGAGTAGCAGCAGTTTGTATGTGAGTGTGTAAACAGAGTAGCAGCAGTTTGTATGTGTGTGTATAAACAGAGTAGCAGCAGTTTGTATGTGAGCGTATAAACAGAGTAGCAGCAGTTTGTATGTGAGCATATAAACAGAGTAGCAGCAGTTTGTATGTGAGTGTATAAACAGAGTAGCAGCGGTTTGTATGTGTGTATAAACAGAGTAGCAGCAGTTTGTATGTGAGTGTATAAACAGAGTAGCAGCAGTTTGTATGTGAGTGTATAAACAGAGTAGCAGCGGTTTGTATGTGTGTATAAACAGAGTAGCAGCAGTTTGTATGTGAGTGTATAAACAGAGTAGCAGCAGTTTGTATGTGAGTGTGTGTAGAGAGTCAGTATAAATGTATGTGCATTTGTGTGAGTGAGCAGATGATGCAGTGAGTGTTCGTGTGTGTTTTGGAGTATCAGTGTGTGTAGTGTGGAGGGTCTTGTGAGTGTGCATAGAGGCAGTGTAAAAATAACAATGAAATATGGCTACAATACTCAGTCCTTGTAGCCATATTGTTAGCTATTTAGTTAGCTATTTAGCAGTCGTATGGCATGGAGATAGAAGCGGTTCAAGAGCCTGTTGGTGTCAGACTTAATGCACCGGCACCACCTGCTGTGCGGGCGCAGAGACAATAGTCTATGGCTTGGGTGGATTTTCCAGGTCATGCTGATATAGAGCTTGGCCCCAGTGATATACTGGGCTGTCCGCACAACCATCTGAAGCGCCATGCGCTCGAGGGCAGCAGTGATGCAGCCAGTCAAGATGCTCTCAATGGTTAAACTGCACACCTTTTTGAGGATTTGAGGTCCGATGCCAAACCGTTTCAACCTCCTGAGGAGGAAGAAGTGCTGTTGCGCCTCTTCTTCAGAACTGTGGGCGTGTGTGTAGACCCTTTTAAGTTCTTAGTGATTTAGACACTTGGTTGGAGTACTTCGACTGCCTGCCTGTTTGCTGTCTGCTGTCTACCTGCCTGCCTGTCTGCTGTCTGCCTGTCTGTCTGTCTGCTGTCTGTTTGCCTGCCTGTTTGCTGTCTGCCTGTCTACTGTCTGCCTGCCTGCCTGCCTACTGTCTGCCTGCTGGCCTGTCTGCCTGTCTGATGTCTGTCTGCCTGTCTGCTTGCCTGTCTGTTTGTTGGTCTGCCTGTCTACTGTCTGTCTGTCTGTCTCTGTTTGTCTTTCTGCCTTTCTGCCTGTCTGCTGCCTGCCAGTCTGTCTGCCTGTCTGCTGACCCCCTGTCTGCTTGTCTGTCTGTGTCTGTCTGTCTGTCTGTCTGTCTGTCTGTCTGTCTGTCTGTCTGTCTGTCTGTCTGTCTGTCTGCTATCTACCTGTCGGCTTCCTGTCTGCTTCCTGTCTGTCTGTCTGTCTGTCTGTCTGTCTGTCTGTCTGTCTGTCTGTCTGTCTGTCTGCTATCTACCTGTCTGCTTTCTGCCTGTCTGCTGCCTGTCTGATGACTGTCTTAGTGATTTGGACACCGAGTACTTGGTTGGAGTACTTTGACTGTTTGCCTGTCTGCTGCCTGTCTGCCAGTCTGCTTGCCTGTCTGTCTCCTGTCTGTTTGCCTACCTGTCTGCTGTCTGCCTGTCTACTGTCTGTTGCCTGTCTGCCTGCCTGCCTGCTTGCCTGCCTGTCTGTTGTCTGCATGTCTGTTGTCTGCCTGTCTGCTACCTGTCTGCTTGTCTGTCTGTCTGTCTGTCTGTCTGTCTGTCTGTCTGTCTGTCTGTCTGTCTGTCTGTCTGTCTGTCTGTCTGTCTGTGTCTGCTGTCTGCCTGTCTACTGCCTGTCTGCTGCCTGCCTCTCTACTGCCTGTCTGCTGCCTATCTGCCTGTCTGCTTTCTGCCTGTCTACTGCTTGTCTGCTGCTTGTCTGCTGACTGTCTGTCTCTCTGCCTGTCTGCCTGTTTGCCTGTTTATTGTGTTGTCACCTCAGGCATTGTAATGGTACTTGGTACGTACTGTACTATCTGGAAGTGTGAATGATTAATTGTCTTCATTGTGGAATGCCTATTAACCAATGACAGCCAGTTTGATAGGCGCTTCCTCAGCATTTTATTCAATTATCAAGGTGGCCTAAAGCATGATGACTACATTTCAAATCAGATCAACACAGTGCCGGTCCGCTCAACAATTGCCAACTCTAAGTCAAAAAGCAATTAGTCTTTAATGTGTGTGTGGTACATTTCTTTGGGGGTTACTATGCCTGGTGCGCTGGAAGTGATAACATGCTCTCTATTATCTCTGTGGTTTCTGTACTATCTCTGTCGGGGAAATGGATGGTGCATGGGGTTCCTTAGGGATGCTGTAAGTGCTGGTGGTTCAGATTCAGAAGCATACAGCTTGGCCTACTGTAAGTGTTGGCACAAGTGTTGTCTCATATGTTCTTTCCCCTATGGAGGTGTGGCTGGAAGAGGGAGGGAGGGAGGGAGGGAACGGAGGGAGAGAATGGAGGGAGGGAGGGAGATAACGGAGGGAGAGAACGGAGGGAGAGAATGGAGGGAGGGAGGGAGAGAATGGAGGGAGGGAGGGAGGGAGGGAACGGAGGGAGAGAATGGAGGGAGGGAGGAAGGGAGATAACGGAGGGAGAGAATGGAGGGAGGGAGAGAACGGAGGGAGGGAGGGAGGGAGGGAGGGAGAGAACAGAGGGAGAGAATGGAGGGAGGGAGGGAGGGAGAGAACGGAGGGAGAGAACGGAGGGAGAGAACGGAGGGAGGGAGGGAGGGAGGGAGAGAACGGAGGGAGGAGGGAGGGAGGGAGAGAACGGAGGGAGGGAGGGAGAGAATGGAGGGAGGGAGGGAGGGAGGGAGGGACACAACAGAGGGAGGGAGGGAGGGACACAACAGAGGGAGGGAGGGAGGGAGGGAGAGAACGGAGGGAGAGAACGGAGGGAGGGAGGGAGGGAGGGAGGGAGGGAGGGAGGGAGGGAGAGAACGGAGGGAGGGAGGGAGGGAGGGAGGGAGAGAACGGAGGGAGAGAATGGAGGGAGGGAGGGAGAGAACGGAGGGAGGAGAACGGAGGGAGGGAGAGAACGGAGGGAGGGAGAGAACGGACAGAGGGAGAGAACGGAGGGAGAGAACGGAGGGAGAGAACAGAGGGAGAGAAGGGAGGGAGGGAGGGAGGGAGGGAGGGAGAGAACGGAGGGAGGGAGGGAGGGAGGGAGGGAGAGAACGGAGGAAGGGAGGGAGGGAGGAAGAGAACGGAGGGAGGGAGGGAGGGAGGGAGAGAACGGAGGGAGAGAACGGAGGGAGAGAATGGAGGGAGGGAGGGAGGGAGGGAGAGAACGGAGGGAGGGAGGGAGAGAACGGAGGGAGAGAATGGAGGGAGGGAGGGAGGGAGGGAGGGAGGGAGAGAACGGAGGGAGGGAGGGAGGGAGGGAGGGAGGGAGAGAACGGAGGGAGGGAGGGAGGGAGGGAGGGAGGGAGGGAGGGAGGGAGGGAGGGAGGGAGGGAGGGAGGGAGGGAGAGAACGGAGGGAGGGAGGGAGGTATCTGTTCATAATGGTTGTCATCCTGCTGGATCTGTTTTGAGTGCAGTGTGATCCCTGTCCTGACTTCCTCACCCGAGGCCATAGAGGTCCCTGAAGTGTGTGTGCCAAGTGCAAACCTACTGCTGTGGGTAGAAGTTGCCCTTAGGCACTGATTAACGATCAGCTTGCCCTCTATCATGACCTTTAGGATGAACCCGGTGTATCAGTGCAGTCAGTCTGCACAAACACTAGTCAAGCTCTTCTAATCAGAATGTATATGTCTTCATCATATGTCTTCATCACATGTTTTCATTATATGTCTTCATCATGTCTTCATCATGTCTTTGTGTCTTCATCATGTCTTCATCATGTCTTCATCATATGTCTTCATCATATGTCTTCATCACATGTTTTCATTATATGTCTTTGTGTCTTCATCATGTCTTCATCATGTCTTCATCATATGTCTTCATCATGTCTTCATCATGTCTTCATTATATGTGTTCATCATGTCTTTGTGTCTAAATCATGTCTTCGTGTCTTCATCATGTTTTCATTATATGTCTTCATCATGTCTTCATTATATGTCTTCATTATGTCTTCATGTCTTCATCATATGTCTTCAATGTGTCTTCATCATATGTCTTCATCATATGTCTTCATCATGTGTCTTCATCATATGTCTTCATCATGTCTTCATCATATGTCTTCAATGTGTCTTCATCATATGTCTTCATCATATGTCTTCATCATGTGTCTTCATCATATGTCTTCAATGTGTCTTCATCATATGTCTTCATCATATGTCTTCATCATATGTCTTCATCATGTGTCTTCATCATATGTCTTCATCATGTGTCTTCATTATGTGTCTTCATTGTGTCTTCATCATGTGTCTTCATCATATGTCTTCATTGTGTCTTCATCATATGTCTTCATTGTGTCTTCATCATATGTCTTCATTGTGTCTTCATCATATGTCTTCATCATGTGTCTTCATCATGTGTCTTCAATGTGTCTTCATCATGTGTCTTCATCATATGTCTTCATCATGTGTCTTCATTATGTGTCTTCATTGTGTCTTCATCATGTGTCTTCATCATATGTCTTCATTGTGTCTTCATCATATGTCTTCATTGTGTTTTCATTATATGTCTTCATTATGTCTTCATGTCTTCATCATGTGTCTTCATCATATGTCTTCATCATGTATCTTCATCATGTGTCTTCAATGTGTCTTCATCATGTGTCTTCATCATATGTCTTCATTATGTCTTCATGTCTTCATCATGTGTCTTCATCATATGTCTTCATTATGTCTTCATGTCTTCATCATGTGTCTTCATCATATGTCTTCATCATGTGTCTTCATCATCTTTTTATTCTCAGGCGTCGGCTAGTTCAGCCACAGATTTTATCAGCTTAAATTATCATTATTTTATTATACAATTTGAACAAACAGAATCTGTTGCTTCCTAGACCGACAGAGCTTTTCTGTTAGAGACAGCGGATAAATGTGTTTTTGCCATTTATAGAGAGAGAATCAATTAAGCAGTGTGTGGAATTTTTTTGGAAACACAGTATTTCCATATAATGCTTTTCAGATTTTGTTTAAAACGGTTTCTCTCTGTGGAAGATGCTACTAGATCTGTTAATTTGATGTACGACTAGTTCAAATTCAAATTACTTTTGGAATGGTATCTTATGTCATAACAAAAATGTGATTTTAAACTAAACAGCTGTATTCACTGATATAGTAATAAAATTGTGTTTTGTTCTTGTGGTCAAAGTGGATATCTGAGATCCCACAGGATGTGATATATGACCAGGCTTTGGAATTGACTCAGAAACACCACTCTAGAATGGAAAACATGATTCTAATCGATCTTGATCGTGTTACCAAAGATGTGGTAAAAACAAGCTAACCGCTAATCGCAGTAGTGTTTCTTGAGGATGTGTCATCACAGTCTACTGCAGGAGTCTGAACAAGGGAAGATAGATTATGTCATGTATACTGTACATTCCTATTGACTGAATGTGGAGCATGTGGAGGAGTCGTTAATTAGAAGGCAATTCTAATTACAGTACAAGTAGAAGGTGTCAGACATACAGGGGGGCGGCTGGCTTGTTCTTCCTCAGAGCTGGTGTCTCTGTGTCATGATACACCTCCAGTTTGATGAGCTGAAGAATCCACACCATCATGCCCTGCTTTCATCTACTTGCAGTGTCTCTTAACAGACTTCGTGTTTAGAGGACGCACCGCTATTTTAAGTAGGTTGACTGGAGAGCAGTGGAACTAGTTGGCTGGTCAGGGAGGGAGGGAGGGGGAGAGAGGGATAAGGAGAACGAGAGCGATGGAGAGATTAACAGAGATATGTAGAGGGGGATGGAGGGGAGGGAGAGAGAGCGAGATATGGAGAGATGGAGAGAGCGAGAGAGAGAGAGAGAGAGCTGGAGAGATGGATGAGGGAGAGAGAGAGAGAGAGAGAGTTCCTGTTTTAATATTCATGTCTGTTCTTGATATTTATAGAAGTCCCTGCTGCCCTTATACAGTATCTGAAGTTCAGCAGGAGAAAATTATTTGTGCTGCTTGTTACTGGACTGTTTGTATGTCAAAAGGATAAAAAGAGAGCAAGTTTAAAATCTCACATATTGCCTGGACTAACATAGACAATTAATGTAAATGGATTCATAGAATAGTAAGAACGTGAGAACCGAAAGGGAAACTATATTTCTGTAATGATCTGAGAATCGAGATGAAATTGAGTTTAAATAGTATGAGATGTAAGACATAGAAATGTAAATAGTTTCACGGGGAAGAATATGAACGTGAGAGGTCAGATGTTACTGTATGAAGAGGAGAGCTGAGCTGAGAGGACAAATGGTATTCCTGTAATGGTCTGAGAATTGAGATGAAATTATGGACAAGTGACTACTTTTTGGATCTCAAATGGTTTGAAAATAGAGCAAGATATAAGACAGAAGAAATGCAAATAAATTCACAGAGGAAGATGACAGGTCAATGCATTTATGCAATGGTCAGAGAATTGAAATGGAATTGTGGCCAATTGACAGTGTAGGTCTCAAGTCCAGATGGGCTAAGTGCTGTCGTGCCCTAAGCAAGATACTTAACCAAGGCTATTGACAACTGAAACAGATAACATGGGAAATCAACACAGCTGTGTGTCTCATATCAAACAATCTTCAGCCAATGGGATAACTGATCTGATTGTGATTTGAGTAATTATCCAAGTGTGCAACATCTGTTTTGATGTGTTTCAGTCATTCCCTCATGATTACAATCACTGACCTGTGTGTCTTATGCTACTGATATATGTCTTTTATTAAAACAACACAGATTGTATAGTATGAAGCCTCTCTCTTCTATTTATCATGGTTTCATTGACTTCTCCCAATAGATAACAGTGAATCAAATAACAGGGAATCAGATAATCATGGTTTCATTGACTTCTCCCAACAGATAACAGTGAATCAAATAACAGTGAATCAGATAATCATGGTTTCATTAACTTCTTCCATCAGATAACAGTGAATCAGATAACAGATTTTAATTTACAGTGCACAGTGCAGATATACAGTATGTCTTCCCTATCTTCTCGTAGGCAATGGTGTGTGCATGTATGTTGCATCTTGATACCTTTTAGCATATGTGTTAATGTATACACTAACAGTGCACCTCTACAGTATCAAACCATATGTTCATATGATGAAAGACAATCAAAGTGATCTGCAGGTGCAAGGAAAGAGAGGTGTCTGTGTCTATGGTTACATGGCCCATTCTTCTGAAGGGGTGTGTCTGCTGCCTCACTATTCCTGTACATGTAGGTCATGTTTTCCTGACATAGTTTATTACTATGGATTGCTTTTGAACCAGGTCTTTTCATGTTTTATAATGTGTGTTGCCAACATATATAAGTGTAATTATGTCTGTGACGAAGGTGGCTAGCTCATAAAGCTGGTTGAGAGAATGCCAAGAGTTTGCAAAGCTATCATCAAGGTAAAGGGTGGCTACTTTGAAGAATCTAAAATATGAAATATATTTTGATATGTTTAACACTATTTTGGTTACTACATGATTCCGTAAGAGTTATTTGATAGTTTTGATGTCCACTATTATTCTACAAAGAAGAAAAAAGTACAAAAAATAAGTAGGTGTGTCCAAACTTTTGACTGGTACTGTAATAACAGGGATGTATGGTAATAACAGGGATGTATGTAATAACAGGGATGAATGGTAATAACAGGGATGGATGGTAATAACAGGGATGATGGTAATAACAGGGATGTATGTAATAACAGGGATGAATGGTAATAACAGGGATGGATGGTAATAACAGGGATGTATGGTAATAACAGGGATGATGGTAATAACGGGGACGTATGTAATAACAGGGATGATGGTAATAACAGGGATGTATGGTAATAACAGGGACGGATGGTAATAACAGGGATGATGGTAATAACAGGGATGTATGTAATAACAGGGATGTATGGTAATAACAGGGATGTATGGTAATAACAGGGATGTATGGTAATAACAGGGATGTATGGTAATAACAGGGATGTATGGTAATAACAAGGATGTATGGTAATAACATGGATGTATGGTAATAACAGGGATGTATGGTAATAACAGGGATGTATGGTAATAACAGGGATGATGGTAATAACATGGATGGATGGTAATAACAGGGATGATGGTAATAACAGGGATGATGGTAATAACAGGGATGATGGTAATAACAGGGATGTATGTAATAACAGGGATGTATGTAATAACAGGGATGTATGGTAATAACAGGGATGATGGTAATAACGGGGACGTATGTAATAACAGGGATGATGGTAATAACAGGGATGTATGGTAATAACAGGGATGTATGGTAATAACAGGGATGTATGGTAATAACAGGGATGATGGTAATAACAGGGATGATGGTAATAACAGGGATGGATGGTAATAACAGGGACGGATGGTAATAACAGGGATGATGGTAATAACAGGGATGATGGTAATAACAGGGATGTATGGTAATAACAGGGATGTATGTAATAACAGGGATGTATGTAATAACAGGGATGTATGGTAATAACGGGGACGTATGTAATAACAGGGATGATGGTAATAACAGGGATGTATGGTAATAACATGGATGTATGGTAATAACAGGGATGATGGTAATAACAGGGATGATGGTAATAACAGGGATGATGGTAATAACGGGGACGTATGTAATAACAGGGATGTATGTAATAACAGGGATGTATGTAATAACAGGGATGATGGTAATAACAGGGATGTATGTAATAACAGGGATGTATGGTAATAACAGGGATGATGGTAATAACAGGGATGATGGTAATAACAGGGATGATGGTAATAACAGGGATGTATGGTAATAACAGGGATGTATGGTAATAACAGGGATGATGGTAATAACAGGGATGTATGGTAATAACGGGGACGTATGTAATAACAGGGATGTATGGTAATAACATGGATGGATGGTAATAACAGGGATGTATGGTAATAACAGGGATGTATGTAATAACATGGATGTATGGTAATAACAGGGATGGATGGTAATAACATGGATGTATGTAATAACAGGGATGTATGGTAATAACAGGGATGTATGGTAATAACAGGGATGGATGGTAATAACAGGGATGATGGTAATAACAGGGATGTATGGTAATAACAGGGACGGGTGGTAATAACAGGGATGATGGTAATAACAGGGATGTATGGTAATAACAGGGATGTATGGTAATAACAGGGATGATGGTAATAACAGGGATGATGGTAATAACAGGGACGGATGGTAATAACAGGGACGTATGGTAATAACAGGGATAGATGGTAATAACAGGGATGTATGGTAATAACAGGGATGTATGGTAATAACAGGGATGTATGGTAATAACAGGGATGGATGGTAATAACAGGGATGTATGGTAATAACAGGGACGGATGGTAATAACAGGGATGATGGTAATAACAGGGATGATGGTAATAACAGGGATGTATGGTAATAACAGGGATGGATGGTAATAACAGGGATGATGGTAATAACAGGGATGTATGGTAATAACAGGGATGATGGTAATAACAGGGATGATGGTAATAACAGGGATGTATGGTAATAACAGGGATGATGGTAATAACAGGGATGATGGTAATAACAGGGACGGATGGTAATAACATGGATGGATGGTAATAACAGGGATGTATGGTAATAACGGGGACGTATGTAATAACAGGGATGTATGGTAATAACATGGATGGATGGTAATAACAGGGATGTATGGTAATAACAGGGATGTATGTAATAACAGGGATGGTTGGTAATAACAGGGATGTATGGTAATAACATGGATGGATGGTAATAACAGGGATGATGGTAATAACAGGGATGTATGTAATAACAGGGATGTATGGTAATAACATGGATGGATGGTAATAACAGGGATGATGGTAATAACGGGGACGTATGTAATAACAGGGATGTATGGTAATAACATGGATGGATGGTAATAACAGGGATGGATGGTAATAACAGGGATGGATGGTAATAACAGGGATGGATGGTAATAACAGGGATGTATGGTAATAACAGGGATGGATGGTAATAACAGGGATGTATGGTAATAACATGGATGTATGGTAATAACAGGGATGATTGGTAATAACAGGGATGTATGGTAATAACAGGGATGATGGGTAATAACAGGGATGTATGCATGTTGCCCTTGTGTTGCCTTTTTGTATGTTTTTTATGTGAGTCTACTCAAGCACCTGTATCTATGTACCTGTGTACCTTTGTCTCTGTATCTTTATGTACCTTTGTCTTTATGTACCTTTGTCTCAGTGTCTCTGTGTCTCTATGTACCTGTGTTTCTGTTTCTCTATATACCTGTGTCTCTATACACCTGTATCTCTATGCAGCTGTGTCTCTATGTATCTGTGTCGCTTTGTACCTGTCTCTGTGTCTCTATGTACCTGTGTTTCTGTTTCTCTATATACCTGTGTTTCTATGCACCTGTGTACCTGTGTCTCAGTGTCTCTATGTACCTGTGTCTCCGTGTCTATGTGTACCTGTGTCTCTATATACCTGTGTCTCTGTGTCTCTATGTACCTGTATCTCTGTGTACCTGTGTCTCTCTGTCTCTATGTACCTGTGGCTCTGTGTCTCTGTGTACCTGTGTCTCTGTGTCTCTGTCTCTGTGTTTCTATGCACCTGTGTCTCTATGTACCTTTGTCTCTATGTACCTGTGTCTCTATGTACATGTGTCTCTGTGTACCTGTTTCTCTGTGTCTCTATGTACCTGTGTCTCTATGTACATATGTCTCTGTGTACCTGTTTCTTTGTGTCTCTATGTACCTGTGTCTCTATGTACCTGTGTCTCTATGTACCTGTTTCTCTGTGTCTCTGTTTCTCTGTGTCTCTGTGTCTCTATGTACATGTGTCTCTGTGTACCTGTGTCTCTATGTACCTGTGTCTCTATGTACCTGTGGCTCTGTGTCTCTATGTACCTGTGTCTCTGTGTACCTGTGTCTCTATGTACCTGTGTACCTGTGTCTCTATGTACCTGTGTCTCTGTGTACCTGTGTCTCTATGTGCCTGTGTCTCTATGTACCTGTGTCTCTGTGTCTCTATGTACCTGTGTCTCTGTGTGTCTATGTACCTGTGTCTCTGTGTCTCTATGTACCTGTGTCTCTGTGTCTCTATGTACCTGTGTCTCTGTGTCTCTATGTACCTGTGTCTCTGTGTCTCTATGTACCTGTGTCTCTGTGTCTCGATGTACATGTGTACATGTGTAACCATGCTGTGATATTGATTATGTCAACATGCATATCAAATCAAATCAAATTATATGAGTCACTTGTGCTGAATACAACAGGTGTAGACCTTACAGTGAAATGCTTACCTATGAGCCCCTAACCAACAATGCAGTTAAAAAAAAAATACAGATAACAATAAGAAATAAAAGTAACAAGTAATTTAAGAGCAGCAGTAAAATAACAATATCTAGACTATATACAGGGGGGTACCGGTACAGAGTCAATGTGCGGGGAACCAGTTAGTTGAGGTAATATGTACATGTAGATAGAGTTTTTAAAGTGACTATACAATGACGATAACAACAGAGAGTAGCAGCGGTGTAAAAGAGGGGGAGGGGCAATGCAAATAGTCTGGGTAGCCATGTTTAACCTTTATTTAACTAGGCAAGTCAGTTAAGAACAAATTCTTATTTACAATGACAGCCTAGGAACAGTGGGTTAACTGCCTTGTTCAGGGGCAGAACAACAGATTCATAGCTTGTCAGCTCAGGGATTTGATCCAGCAACCTTTTGGTTACTGGCCCAACTCTCTAACCACTAGGCTACCTGCCGCCCCAGCTACCAGCCATTTGATTAGGTGTTCAGGAGTCTTATGGCTTGGGGGTAGAATCTGTTTAGAAACCTCTTGGACCTAGGCTTGGCGCTTCGGTACCGCTTGCCGTGCGGTAGCAGAGAGAACAGTCTATGACTTGGGTGGCTGGAGTCTTTGACAATTTTTAGGCCCTTCCTCTGACACCGCCTGGCATAGAGGTCCTGGATGGCAGGAAGCTTGGCCCCGGTCCCTCTTTCTTTGCTGGGTGTTTCTATTGTAAGCATGTGTGTGTAATGTGTATGACTGGTTCCTGGACTTTACAGCACCAATACAGTTATTGGTTCACCACATGAGAGTGGAGTGGACGTTTCCTGCCTGGAGGCTGTCTCCATGTGGTAAAGAAATAGAGGGAGATAAAACTAAGAGGATAGAGAGAGAGAAGAACAGGGAGATGAAGGCTAGAAGGAGAGGAGGATTGGACAGCAGGTTAAGCTACACATCTGTTATTATACAGACATGTAGACCCTCTCTCTCTCTCTCTCTCTCTCTCTCTCTCTCTCTCTCTCTCTCTCTCTGTGCTTCCCTCAGGATATGGCTCCAGTAATTGCCCTCCTCCTTTTCTCTCCTCTTCATTCCTTCCTCTCTTCTCCTCTCCTCCCTATTAATCTTGTCAGAAGGCTCCAAGGGCCCTGCAGGAGTTTACAGCCCATTATCGCTGTCATTAGGGGAGGCAACTACACATCAAATAGATCTCTTTCACCCTCACTTTAGATTCATCTACATCTATTCTAGATAGAGGAGTCGAAGTTAGCTCTTCCTTCATTTATAACCTCCCAGACACACCCCAATATTCAGTTTATGGTCTTTATTAATGTACTTGCTTTACATTAACGTCAAAGTGTTTCATTAGATTGCTTAGACCAGTGTTTCCCAACTCCGGCCCTCGGCTACCCCCAACAGAACACATTTTTGTTGTAGCCCGGACAAAAAAACTTGATTCAACCTGTCAAGGGCTTGATAATTAGTAGACAAGTAAAATCAGATGTGCTTGTTGGGGGTACAGGAGGACCGTATAAAATGAAATATATATTTTAAAGTGACTAGCTTGTCAAGTATGAATGAATTGCACCACAGGGGTGATCCATAAGTCACAGTCACTACACTGTTCCTTTTTACTTATTCATGAAATGATTGAATAGGAGAGTCCAATCAGGAATACATGGAATAGCCGAGGGACCAATGAGAGTGCAGGATTTAAATATTTAGAACCTCTGGTCTGTGGTGATGTCACACACAGAAAGTGGTGGGTAGGGAGGGGCTTTCTACAGCTAGAATCTACAGTCTCTGTGATGTGTTTATCAATAGCATTATGAGGAGAACATGATCTAATATGGACTCAAATGATTAATGAGCATTCCTACTTCCTACATGATTAAAGCTACACTGCTATGCACAGTATCTAAGTTGCTGGGGGATATTGTACTGTAGGCCTACTAAGGGGTTGGATGTGTGCTTAGTGAATTGCATCATGGGAGAAGAAGTAAACTATAATTATGCTCGAAGCAGCAATGTAAAATAACTAATTTGGTTGGAGGAGCCTTCGCAGTTTAGAGGCGCACATAACTGAAGGGTCTTTTAAAATCACTGGTAATGATATCACCATAGCTACGTAGCTATCAGAGCTTCAAATGGAGATTCGTGTGGCTTAAACCTCAGCTGCACATCGCACATTTCAACAGTCAGGCAACAGTCTTCTCCAGCCAGACAGGCACTGGTGTTGAAACAGATTGCGTGCCTCGTGTCACATCAGATTTATTGCTTGGATATCTTCAGAGTCATATCAACACAATATTCACTCTCTAATAGATAGTTCCAAATTACCATGGTTACTCTACATCGCCTTGTTGTCATGACAGTAATTGGCCACTGTGGGTAATATAGGAGACTATAAAGGGGTCATTATGATTGATGGCTTTTTTACACTAAACCCAATCCAGGAAAGGGGTCATTACGATTCATGTTTTTAAAAATGTTTTAATGTTACATTAAACCCATTCCAGGAAAGGGGTCATAACAATTCATGTTATTTTCTTTATGTTACATTAAACCCATTCCAGGAAAGCAGAATCAATCAAAGCAGCTGGAAATGGTGACCATTTGTTCATGTTACATGTGATGAAGTATCCTGTTTTAACTGTGTTTGCCTTCGCTCTGTTGCTGTTCTTCATTTTGGCTGTTGGTGCATTCTGAAAAGCACCTTGTATGCTATGTTCAGTGTCTCGCTGCTGAAGGCCTTCGAGGTAACAAATAAAGAAAGAGACCCGAGCCTTCCAGAATTCAACAACACAATGCATCATGGTTAAGCTTGTCTACTTACTGATATCTCAAAACAGTTCAATCAAATAACCATGGTCCTTATATATGGATGCTGGAGTACTTCTGTGGTAGATGTACTGACTGTCTCTGTTTCTCTCTCCAGGGTTCAGGTGGAGTTCTATGGTAGATGTACTGACTGTCTCTGTTTCTCTCTCCAGGGTTCAGGTGGAGTTCTATGGTAGATGTACTGACTGTCTCTGTTTCTCTCTCCAGGGTTCAGGTGGAGTTCTATGGTAGATGTACTGACTGTCTCTGTTTCTCTCTCCAGGGTTCAGGTGGAGTTCTATGGTAGATGTACTGACTGTCTCTGTCTCTCTCTCCAGGGTTCATGTGTTCTATGGTAGATGTACTGACTGTCTCTGTTTCTCTCTCCAGGGTTCAGGTGGAGTTCTATGGTAGATGTACTGACTGTCTCTGTTTCTCTCTCCAGGGTTCAGGTGTTCTGTGGTAGATGTACTGACTGTCTCTGTTTCTCTCTCCGGGGTTCATGTGTTCTATGGTAGATGTACTGACTGTCTCTCTCTCCAGAGTTCAGGTGGAGTTCTATGGTAAATGTACTGACTGTCTCTGTCTCTCTCTCTCTCCAGGGTTTAGGTGGAGTTCTATGGTAGATGAACTGACTGTCTCTCTCTCCAGGGTTCAGGTGGAGTTCTATGGTAGATGTACTGACTGTCTCTGTCTCTCTCTCCAGGGTTCAGGTGGAGTTCTATGTGAATGAAAACACCTTCAAGGAGAGGCTCAAGCTGTTCTTCATCAAAAACCAAAGGTCAAGTAAGTAGAGCACAGAGAAGTTTGGACTTTATTACTGTCTCATGTAACACAACAGAACTAGGAAGTCATAAAGGTCCTCCTAATGCAGGGTAATACAGTAATGTAAGTCATTAGGTCTATTGCACATCCAATTTCAGCTCCAGTCTGGGTCTTTAATTAGTTGTCTTGATGCATGGTGCTGTGTCTCAGGTCTGCACATCATGTTGCTGTGATGAGGACAATGCTTTAGGTATTTTGTTAACGGATAGGGCATTATCATTTCTTATTAGGACTTAAGGCATGGATACAGCCAGGATGGGATTTCTCATGCATTCTGAAAAAGACATTGGAACTGTCCAACTTGCCACCCACAATGCATCATGTCTACAGTCTCTCTGTGTGTTTGTGTTTGTAAATGTGTGTGTGTGTGTGTGTCTGTGTGTGTGTGTGTGTGTGTGTGTGTGTGTGTGTGTGTGTGTGTGTGTGTGTGTGTGTGTGTGTGTGTGTGTGTGTGTGTGTGTGTGTGTGTGTGTGTGTGTGTGTGTGTGTGTGTGTGTGTGTGTTTTTTTACATGCGTGTGTGTTTGTGTGTGTGCATGCGTGTGTAATGGCTGCAGTATGTTGTTAGTGCTTCCTATGTGCTTGTCAATATCTCTGAACAACTTCCCATCAGTTACAGAGAAAACATTAGGGCCAAATAGAAAGGCCAACCCAACTCTATAAAGCTTCCTGCTGAGTCAGATTGTTTTGGCTCCTGTACAATTCAAACCCATTGTGAAGCGTTTGATGTGGGTGTTTTTCTTGTAACTGTGTCACTGCTGTGTTAATACTGCAAAGAGATGAAATGGGAGGCTTGGTTGATTGAAACGTGAACAGTCTTTAAGGCAGCTGGCGCCACCCTCTGACTGACATGTGTATCTGCAGTCAGGTAAGTTGTGTGGGTGATGATTTTTGTGTGTGTGTGTGTGTGTGTGTGTGTGTGTGTGTGTGTGTGTGTGTGTGTGTGTGTGTGTGTGTGTGTGTGTGTGTGTGTGTGTTGAGCCTTGTGTGCAAGGCTGTGTTGTTGTAATGGCTTTACTGACAGCATGCCATGTTATTGGGTCTTAATCCTTATATATCACAATAAGCCGTCCTCTATTCCACTGCTTTATATGCCTGCCACAACATACAGCATCTCCCCCCACAGGGTGTCATATC
This sequence comes from Salmo trutta, assembly GCF_901001165.1. Taxonomy (NCBI): domain Eukaryota; kingdom Metazoa; phylum Chordata; class Actinopteri; order Salmoniformes; family Salmonidae; genus Salmo; species Salmo trutta. The sequence continues at coordinate 36,133,680 of NC_042965.1, read as the reverse complement.
GTTGTGGAACGGACACGTAGCTGTTCACCCTGTCAAAGCAGACCTGTGATATGTTGTTGCTGTATGTGAAAGGGAAGGGGGAAGGGGATACCTGGTCAGCTGCACAACTGAATGCATTCAACCAAAATAGGTCTTCCGTATTTAACCCAAGCCCTCTATATCAGAGACATCAGCTGTGCCTGATAGTCACGGCTCTGTGCATAGCCAGATATAGTCACTTTAGACCTGGCAGAGCAGCAACACAGCCTGGACAACACCATGACACTTAAACAGGTAGGGTTGTGGTAAGGAGAGATGTTCAGTGTAGGGTAGAGACACCAGTTCTGAGGAGAGATGTTCAGTAGGGTAGAGACACCAGTTCTGAGGAGAGATGTCCAGTAGGGTAGAGACACCAGTTCTGAGGAGAGATGTCCAGTAGGGTAGAGACACCAGTTCTGAGGAGAGATGTCCGGTGTAGGGTAGAGACACCAGTTCTGAGGAGAGATGTCCAGTAGGGTAGAGACACCAGTTCTGAGGAGAGATGTCCGGTGTAGGGTAGAGACACCAGTTCTGAGGAGAGATGTCCAGTAGGGTAGAGACACCAGTTCTGAGGAGAGATGTCCGGTGTAGGGTAGAGACACCAGTTCTGAGGAGAGATGTCCGGTGTAGGGTAGAGACACCAGTTCTGAGGAGAGATGTCCAGTAGGGTAGAGACACCAGTTCTGAGGAGAGATGTCCGGTGTAGGGTAGAGACACCAGTTCTGAGGAGAGATGTCCAGTAGGGTAGAGACACCAGTTCTGAGGAGAGATGTTCAGTAGGGTAGAGACACCAGTTCTGAGGAGAGATGTCCAGTAGGGTAGAGACACCAGTTCTGAGGAGAGATGTTCAGTAGGGTAGAGACACCAGTTCTGAGGAGAGATGTCCAGTAGGGTAGAGACACCAGTTCTGAGGAGAGATGTCCGGTGTAGGGTAAAGACACCAGTTCTGAGGAGAGATGTCCAGTAGGGTAGAGACACCAGTTCTGAGGAGAGATGTCCAGTAGGGTAAAGACACCAGTTCTGAGGAGAGATGTCCAGTAGGGTAGAGACACCAGTTCTGAGGAGAGATGTCCAGTAGGGTAGAGACACCAGTTCTGAGGAGAGATGTTCAGTAGGGTAGAGACACCAGTTCTGAGGAGAGATGTCCGGTGTAGGGTAGAGACACCAGTTCTGAGGAGAGATGTCCAGTAGGGTAGAGACACCAGTTCTGAGGAGAGATGTCCGGTGTAGGGTAGAGACACCAGTTCTGAGGAGAGATGTCCGGTGTAGGGTAGAGACACCAGTTCTGAGGAGAGATGTCCGGTGTAGGGTAGAGACACCAGTTCTGATGAGAGATGTCCGGTGTAGGGTAGAGACACCAGTTCTGAGGAGAGATGTCCAGTAGGGTAGAGACACCAGTTCTGAGGAGAGATGTCCGGTGTAGGGTAGAGACACCAGTTCTGAGGAGAGATGTTCAGTAGGGTAGAGACACCAGTTCTGAGGAGAGATGTACAGTAGGGTAGAGACACCAGTTCTGAGGAGAGATGTCCAGTAGGGTAGAGACACCAGTTCTGAGGAGAGATGTCCAGTAGGGTAGAGACACCAGTTCTGAAGAGAGATGTTCAGTAGGGTAGAGACACCAGTTCTGAGGAGAGATGTCCGGTGTAGGGTAGAGACACCAGTTCTGAGGAGAGATGTCCAGTAGGGTAGAGACACCAGTTCTGAGGAGAGGTGTCCGGTGTAGGGTAGAGACACCAGTTCTGAGGAGAAATGTCCAGTAGGGTAGAGACACCAGTTCTGAGGAGAGATGTCCGGTGTAGGGTAGAGACACCAGTTCTGAGGAGAGATGTCCGGTGTAGGGTAGAGACACCAGTTCTGAGGAGAGATGTCCGGTGTAGGGTAGAGACACCAGTTCTGAGGAGAGATGTCCGGTGTAGGGTAGAGACACCAGTTCTGAGGAGAGATGCCCGGTGTAGGGTAGAGACACCAGTTCTGAGGAGAGATGTTCAGTAGGGTAGAGACACCAGTTCTGAGGAGAGACGTCCAGTAGGGTAGAGACACCAGTTCTGAGGAGAGATGTCCAGTAGGGTAGAGACACCAGTTCTGAGGAGAGATGTCCGGTGTAGGGTAGAGACACCAGTTCTGAGGAGAGATGTCCAGTAGGGTAGAGACACCAGTTCTGAGGAGAGATGTCCGGTGTAGGGTAGAGACACCAGTTCTGAGGAGAGATGTCCAGTAGGGTAGAGACACCAGTTCTGAGGAGAGATGTCCGGTGTAGGGTAGAGACACCAGTTCTGAGGAGATATGTCCGGTGTAGGGTAGAGACACCAGTTCTGAGGAGAGATGTCCGGTGTAGGGTAGAGACACCAGTTCTGATGAGAGATGTCCGGTGTAGGGTAGAGACACCAGTTCTGAGGAGAGATGTCCAGTAGGGTAGAGACACCAGTTCTGAGGAGAGATGTCCGGTGTAGGGTAGAGACACCAGTTCTGAGGAGAGATGTTCAGTAGGGTAGAGACACCAGTTCTGAGGAGAGATGTCCGGTGTAGGGTAGAGACACCAGTTCTGAGGAGAGATGTCCAGTAGGGTAGAGACACCAGTTCTGAGGAGAGATGTCCGGTGTAGGGTAGAGACACCAGTTCTGAGGAGAGATGTCCAGTAGGGTAGAGACACCAGTTCTGAGGAGAGATGTCCGGTGTAGGGTAGAGACACCAGTTCTGAGGAGAGATGTCCAGTAGGGTAGAGACACCAGTTCTGAGGAGAGATGTTCAGTGTGGTAGAGACACCAGTTCTGAGGAGAGATGTCCAGTAGGGTAGAGACACCAGTTCTGAGGAGAGATGTCCAGTAGGGTAGAGACACCAGTTCTGAGGAGAGATGTCCGGTGTAGGGTAAAGACACCAGTTCTGAGGAGAGATGTCCAGTAGGGTAAAGCCACCAGTTCTGAGGAGAGATGTCCGGTGTAGGGTAGAGACACCAGTTCTGAGGAGAGATGTCCAGTAGGGTAGAGACACCAGTTCTGAGGAGAGATGTCCGGTGTAGGGTAGAGACACCAGTTCTGAGGAGAGATGTCCGGTGTAGGGTAGAGACACCAGTTCTGAGGAGAGATGTCCGGTGTAGGGTAGAGACACCAGTTGCGAGGAGAGAGATGCTTTACCTGTCGGACTCACTAGCCTGCTCATTTCATTGGTCTGCGATAAGTTCAGTTTCTGGGCAGTTAGCAACAAACTTTGTAGACATTCCCATACCAATGTGTCTTGCATTACAAAAACATGACTGCAAACATTAGCCAGATTTACTCCTATGGGCCTGATTAAACAGATTTTTCAATATAAATCAGCACAAATTCAGTTACTCTTTACTTTACCTTGGTATGTTATTCCTTCCCATAAGCTTAATTTGACCTTTGTCAACTATAATTGTTCAATTCCCTCTGGGAAACAGGTTGAGATTTACTCCCAATGTAATTACTTAGTAAATGTGTCCTTTAGGATTCTCTATTGCGTTTATTTCCATGCAGGCCTGAGGATCCGTCTGTTTAACTTCTCCTTGAAGCTGTTGACGTGTGCCCTTTACGTCCTCAGAGTGTCTCTGGACGACCCCGAACAGGTCACTGGTGTATGGTGAGTAACTGTATGTTTAACCTCCTGATAAAGTCCTGTTATTTCATTTCTTACTAGTGACCGTAGCATTTGTTAAACTGTGATTTCTAATTTGGGTGTTTGAGATTGGGGGCAGAATAAGTGCATCAGCATCTCGTATTAGAATATGGACAATAATATGGAAATTGTGTGGTTGTGAGACCAGTCGGATGTACTGCCAAATTCTCTAAAACGATGTTAGAGGTGGCTTATGGTAGAGAAATTAACATTCTCTGGCAAATTCTCTGGCAACAGCTCTGTTAGACAGTCATGCAGTCAGCATTCCAATTGCACGTTCCCTCAAAACTTGAGACATCTGTGGCATTGTGTTGTATGACAAAACTGCACATTTTAATGTCCCCAGCACAAGGTGCACCTGTGTAATAATCATGCTGTTTAATCAGCTTCTTGATATGCCACACCTGTGGATGGATTACCTTAACAAAAGAAAAATGCTCACTAACAGGAATGTAAACAAATGTGTGCACAACATTTTAGAGAAATATGCTTTTTGTGTATATGGAACATTTCTGGACTCTTTTATTTCAGCTCATGAAACATGGGACCAACACTTTACATGTTGCGTTTTATATTTTTGTTCAGTAGTCAGATCAATTCTAAAAAGATGGTATCTATTCAGGTATTGTATGATTCAGAGAATCTACCTCTATCTTTTACCCAAAGTTGAAAATGAGATTGTATTTGGTCAAGATAAGATAGATCCAGAGTTGGAATTCATTTGGTATCTATCTGAGACACAAAAGGCTTTAAAGAGCAGCGGCGATGGTGAAGGGGCATTCTCTCTCTCAGTGTAGTGATATGGAAGCAGCATATGGTTTTTATTGCATACACTGCCGCCGGCAGCTCTTAAAGAAATTGTCCCTCTGCCTCCCGTCCGTCACCATGGCAACATGCAGAGTGAGTGAAGGTGCCTATTAGCCACAGGGTATATATTTCACCACACATCCTGTCTGAACGACTTCCCTGTGCTATGGATTTCCTCTGCAGTGTGAACTGTCAGAACCGAACAAGCACCACAGCAGAATCTACAGAAAGCACAGAAATCAACTGGTGAGTTATGAGGGTCTAACATTGACGTGCTGTCCCGGGCTTCGAATGTGTTTTTGATTGTGTTCATCTCATAGCTATCAGGTGGTGTTTGAAATGAGTCTTGTCTAACCCATACAGTGTAATTCATCATCAATAACACTGTTTTGTCTTTTGAAAGGGAGTTGTTAATCTCATAGCTATCTTGTGTTATTTGGAATCATCTTTGTTAAATAATCAATATATAGAGTATAATCAATAGCATTGTTTTGTCTTGTGAAAGGGATCTGATTTTCTGGGTGAACAGAAGGGTTCCTGTATGGGCGATACAGGTAAAAGAAGACTGAGATTCACTAACACTGCTTTGGTAATACAGTACTGGCTTCTCAAGTCTTCCATTCAACAGTAGCCACTATGGGTCAAACTCACAAGTGAACATTTCATTGACAATGTCCCCCTTCCCCTGTGGCCAATACATTAGAAAAAGAAGACATCTAAACACTCACAGCATCCCATATGAAATGATTTTACAACAGAAAACATCACATCTTTTCCCCAGTGATATGTAGATGGCCTGAGAGGTTATGTGACCAGATTTCAGCCCTGGTAATGTGTGTGCCTCCACTCTGTTCTGCTCCAGGTGATCGTGGCCTTAATCAGTTTCCTGGAAGCGATGCTCCTTACATATCTCAGCTACAAAGTAAGACACCTCAGCTCTACTCCTTTCACACTGATCACAGAAAAAAATCTACGCCACAAAGGAAGTCATTTCATTCATTCTATCAGGCAGAGTCGTGTTGCGTCTCTGTGTGAGATTGCAATTAATTTGGCGAACTTTCTGGCATATGTGTTAACCGCGAGCCTCTGCTCTAGCCTGAGCCAGAAGAACAGGTCATTAATACACCTTACAAATGAATAAAAGATGAGGTGTCCGTCCTACTTTTTTCTTTAAATTCGTCTCTCTCCTTAAATAACTCATTAGTGCTGCAGTGCTACTTCCCTTTGATTAATTAGGCTGTTTTACTTTAGGAAGACAAAGTACAGTGTGTTTTTTGTTTTGCTTCATTTTGGCAGATGGCTTCAATCCCCAATTGTTTTAACGAATGCTGTCATTATGTTCTCACCTGCCTGGAGCGCCAAATGGGCAGGATTTGCAGAATTGGTTCCATTGTGCCAGGCACACTTAGAACCGAGGTCTGATTATTCCAACAATATTGACCTCGTTTTTGGTGGATTTGTATCATATCACTATCATTGTAATTAGTCCACAGACAGAGCCAGTAGCTTATTGCCTTGACTCACACATTGATTGTGTTTCTCTCTTTCAGGGGAATATCTGGGAGCAGATGTTCCAGATCTCCTTCATCCTGGAGATGATCAATACCGTGCCGTTTATAATCACTGTGAGTCTTCTTCCACCTGATCACGCACGCGCACGCACGCACACACACACACACACACACACACACACACACACACACCTTGTTTTCCATCTGTGCCATAATCAATTATTTCAAATAGTCTAGTTACCTTCTACTATGAATGGGCTTCAGGCATGCTGATAAAACATGTATAATGGTATTGGAATGGCTCTGGTCTTTGTGAATTCACAGTGTGTGGTATCCCTCTGATATTCATCAAGCAGCAGGCCCACAACGTCCAACAGAGAAATGTAACAGGATACACCATGAGGAATGTGGTGCTGACAAATAGATTCATTTCAGTGGCTCAAACCATATTCCACAAAGCAAACAAGGCCAATTAGTGAACATCAAATCAAATGAAATTGTATTTGTCACCTGCACCGAATATATCAGGTCTAGACCTTACCGTGAAATGCTTACTTACAAGCCCTTAACCAACAATGCAGTTCAAGAAATAGAGTTAAGAAAATATTTACTAAATTAACTAAAGTAAAAATAAAATAAACAGTAACACAATAAAATAACAATACCGAGGCTATAAACAGGGGGTACCGGTAGCGAGTCAATGTGCGGGGGTACAGGTTAGTCGAGGTCATTTGTACATGTAGGTAGGGGTAAAGTGACTATGCATAGATAATAAACAGTGAGTAAAAGCAGTGTAAAAACAAAAAGGGGGGGTGGCCATTTGATTAATTGTTCGACAGTCTTATGGCTTGGGGTTAGAAGACAACATATGACTTTTGCAATGTTTATGTTTTATATTATGAGTATAGCTCTAGAGACCAGGGAGCATGATAATGTGAGACTGTGAGTGTTGAAACTTGATGATGGGAGCGTGCACTGCACACTGTGCATATGAATTAATCCAACTGTCTCTTCAGATCTTCTGGCCTCCATTGAGAAACATCTTCATCCCGGTGTTTCTCAACTGCTGGTTAGCCAAGTGTGCCCTGGAGAATATGATTGTGAGTATATGCTATAGCCATAACGCAGCAGGCAAAACTGGACAGAACTGGTTGCAATGGTGTCATAATTATGTAGTTTTGTTGGCAGGGAATACATGGGTTCTTCCTATTAAAATGCTTCAGATCTCAGATTATGCTGTATATAGCCTGCTTGCAGAATAGTTGCTATAGAATAACTTAACTCTGCATTATGTGGGTGTAGAAGAACACTGGTAAGAATTCCCTGATTATAAATAGTCTGTAGATTCCCTGTCAGTTTAAAAACAAATGTTTTAGGAAGGCAGACCATCAATGAGTATAGATTTGAGCCAGAGCCAGCATGTATCTCTGTGGACAGATGGTTAGGTCCAGGGTCAAGGAGACCAGTTCTGAGAGGGAGAACAGGTCCAGCCTGGAGAGGTTGAAGGGGAGGCTTCAGCCAAACAGAACCATTAACAGGGTATGAAGGGACATGGTGGGTAGGTAGCTTGAAGAAACTGAAGTGGGGCTTCAGCCAATCAGAAACATTAACAAGGTATGTAGGGACATGGTGGGTAGGTAGCTTGAAGAGACTGAAGCGGGGCTTCAGCCGAACAGAAACATTAACAAGGTATGAAGGGACATGGTGGGTAGGTAGCTTGAAGAGACTGAAGCGGGGCTTCAGCCAATCAGAAACATTAACAAGGTGTGACATGGACCGCATGTTCAGTGCTTGTATGCTGTATGAAAGGTTGACTGCATCAGTATTAAAGTAACCAGCAAGGCAGATAGGTTTTAAAGCGAGATAAATAGACAGATAGATGGTGCAGTAGATGGAGCAGACTGACTGACTGACAGACTGACAGACTGACCAGCACAGCAGACCAACTGACTGACCAACCAATTTAACATGAACCCTAACCCTCTCTCTGTATCTCCCCTTCCCTCGCTCTGCTTCTATCCCTCCCCCCTCCTTATCCTCAGAATGATCTCCATCGTGCCATTCAGAGGACCCACTCGGCCATGTTCAACCAGGTTCTCATCCTCATCTGCACCCTACTCTGTCTGGTCTTCACTGGGTATGTGTCCTCTGATCCCAGCCTCTCTTCCCTGGAGCTCCCTAAATCTGGGCCCATGGGCTGCATGTCATTCCACAAAGCTGTTCCCTGCCATCTGCCCTTTTTCATTCCCACTCACAGATCTGATAGAATCTGGTTAGGGGTAAGCAACATTGAAAAAAGGAGTTGGACTTGGTTGTAATAACAACATCAACAACCAGTTTGGCCCACAGATATTTTTCTCATGCCTAGTTGTTTCAGATCTGTGAAGGGGAGTGAACAAGGGCATCTAGGAGGAAACGACTTTCTGGAATGAAATACAGCCCCTGATCTCCCCCCTTCATCCCTGGTGCTCCCTGGGACCTTCTCCTTTCCTCCATCCACTGACATCTTGACTCCTCATTATCCAATACAGGAAATTAACTGAAGAACAGACAGCAGAATCAATGGTGTGATTCTCACTGATTCAACAGGTCAGAGCAGAAGTGTTGTGGTGCATCGATCGTTGGGAATGTAGGGTTTTGATCCTTAATCTGCCAGGCTGAATTTCAATGTGGATAGTATATGTATGTCAATCTGTCTGTTTAAATATCACAAGTGAGGAGATCAGTGGGACTCAGGCCAAGTTGTAACGGGGTTCCCACGGGGGACCAGTGCGGAGAAAAAAATGTATGAAATGTATGCATTCACTACTGTAAGTCGCTCTGGATAAGAGCGTCTGCTAAATGACTAAAATGTAAAAAAAAATGTAAATGTAACAGTAAGTTAGGTTACATTGGATCATCATCATGTATAATTCACCTTTCTCTTAGATTTTTAGATTTTTAATTTTATTTCACCTCTATTTAACTAGGCAAGTAAGTTAAGAACAAATTCTTATTTACAATGACGGCCTACACCGGCCAAACCCGGACGATGCTGGGACAATTGTGCGCCACCCTATGGGACACCCAATCACAGCAGGTTGTGATCAAATCAAATCAAATGTATTTATATAGCCCTTCTTACATCAGCTGATATATCAACGTGCTGTACAGAAACCCAGGCTAAAACCCCAAACAGCAAGCAATGCAGGTGTAGAAGCACGGTGGCTAGGAAAAACTCCCTAGAAAGGCCAAACCCTAGGAAGAAACCTAGAGAGGAACCAGACTATGAGGGGTGGCCAGTCCTCTTCTGGCTGTGCCGGGTGGAGATTATAACAGAACATGGCCAAGATGTTCAAATGTTCATAAATGACCAGCATGGTCAAATAATAGTAATCACAGTGAACAGGTCAGGGTTGCATAGCCGCAGGCAGAACAGTTGAAACTGGAGCAGCAGCACGGCCAGGTGGATTGGGGACAACAAGGAGTCATCATGCCAGGTAGTCCTGAGGCATGGTCCTAGGGCTCAGGTCCTCCGAGAGAGAAAAAGAATGAGAGAATTAGAGAGAGCATACTTAAATTCACACAGGACACCGGATAAGACAGGAGAAATACTCCAGATATAACAGACTGACCCTAGCCCCCTGACACATAAACTACTGCAGCATAAGTACTGGAGGCTGACACAGGAGGGGTCAGGAGACACTGTGGCCCCATCTGATGATACCCCCGGACAGGACATAACCCCACCCACTTTGCCAAAGCACAGCCCCCACACCACTAGAGGGATATCTTCAACCACCAACTTACAGGCTTGTGATACAGCCTGGATTCAAACCAGGGTGTCTGTAGTGATGCCTCAAGCACTGAGATGCAGTGCCTTAGACCGCTGTGCCACTCGGGAGCCATTGATCATTCAATGTGTCCATGTTTTAATTGAACCAGTCCTTATTCAGATAAGCTCACTACTGTTTCCTCATGCATACAGATGTCGGATCTTCCTCACAGGAGGAAAATAATCCTGCTGCAGGAGGATTTGAATAAATATTTAAAAAGTATAATCACAGCCAGGGGGCAACTGGAAGCAGTGTTTGTAGGCTATACAATGCAGTAGCGTACCTAGGGGGCTATGGTTCGGGGGAAGGCTCCGCTAACCAACCGACCCCATACCATCCAGTATTCTCAAGGTTTGCTAGAGCATTGTGACCTGACATAGTGCAGTGGTCTGAGCAGCAAGCTTCAGTGCCGAGTATCAGAAGTTCACGCCCGGTTCTGGGCATGAACTTCTGATACTTCGAAACTAATGTTGGTGTAGCCTACTGACTCTTATCATTCTATTCGTTCCCGATTTAAGTTATCCAGTCTGATATGGTCATTTCTTATCAAGATCTGGGGTACAATAACCCTGGACTGTCCAAATTTGAAATGTGTAACTACATCAAGTCTATCTGGGGATTAACTTATTTGTGCCAGAAGGCCCGCGGCCCGGAATCAAACCCACGCCGACACAGTAGGCCTATATGTTCGCACTGAAGGCAGCAGCCCTAACTGCTAGACCACCCCAGGCCACAATTGAACTCAATTTTGACAGTTCATTCGCAACTTTAAGATACACTTGACACTGTATATGAAACAACAGTTGTTTATGTGTATGCCTGTGTTTCAGATTTTATATGTTTGAATGTTGCAGTATTAGGACCTAGGGTTAGCGTTTGAGCGAGCGAGAGAGAACATCATTTTGATATCAAACCCTGATCCCAATGATTCGACTGCCCCCGCATGGAGAGAAAGAGAACTGTTCATTTTCAGCCACACACGGAGCTCATTTAGAATTGCATCTGGAAAATTCCCTGTGACAAAAGGATCGATCAAGTTAAGATCCGACATCTGTAGCTCTGAGTTCCGGCATTATAGTGGTTCTCCATAACGCCAATTCAGCAACACCCCTAAATGTGAAACCCCTCTCCTCCTTCCAGGGCATGTGGTATCCAGCATCTTGAGAGAGCATCCAATCAGAACCTGACTCTGTTCAACTCTCTGTATTTCTGCATCGTCACCTTCTCTACGGTGGGCTACGGTGATGTCACACCTCATATCTGGCCCTCTCAGCTGCTGGTGGTCATTCTCATCTGTGTGGCTCTCGTGGTCCTCCCGCTACAGGTATGACACGGTATATAACAGTGCTTACACAATAGGCTATTACCACAGCCGTTTTCCAAGGATAATTGAGGCTGAAAAGAATCTGACACTTTATCACAAGATTTCATTTCTATTTGTATTTGTTAGGGATCTCCATTAGTTCCTGCCAAGGCAGCAGCTACTCTTCCTGGGGTCCAAACGCATTAAGGCACTTACATTACATATAAAACACAAGATAAATCATGTAACATTATTCCACCACTACATATCTACAATACAAAAGTTATAAGACCACCATACAACAATATTACAATGTATGTGTGTGTAGAGTGTGTGTGTGTGTGTGTCTGCGTGTGTCTGTTCCTGTGTGTCTCTTAACAGTCACTGCTGTTCCATAAGGCGTATTTTCATCTTTTTTTTATCTGAGTCTTCTGCTTCCCTCAGTTACCTGATGTGGAATAGAATCTGTCGTTCTGCCCCTGAACAAGGCAGTTAACCCACTGTTCCTAGGCCGTCATTGATAATAAGAATTTGTCCTTAACTGACTTGCCTAGTTAAATAAAGGTAAAAAAAGAAAAAAAGAATGGCCTGACAAGAACTGTTTTGAAATTATAGATGTATACCTGTAGTAGTAACCAGTCATGAAGTAACATCCTCAATGCTAAGACTGCTTGATCAAACTTCATGGTCTAGAACAAACAAACAGACGTAGACGTCCTGTGTAAACAATGCCAACATATGACGGAAACACATTCTGAGAATGAACATCATTTGCTTGTCATGCTCCGACCTCATATGCACCGTCCATCGTCAGTAATGAGAACACAACTCAAAGCTTTGTTCCTGCTGAGAGTGAGGCACAACAACACCTTGTTAGTTATCCTCCTATATCTTAGTTTCAGCAGCAGCCCTCCTCGTTAAACCTTTTTATACAGTATGTGGACTAAATCCCCACAGTATAAATTAACTGATGAATACAATCCATAGAAATGCATTTGATGAACCTTCCTGCAGCATCAGCAGTTTAACTCCCCACTCTGTCACCCTTCTATTTCTGTCACCCTCCCCACTCTGTCACCCTTCTATTTCTGTCACCCTTCTCTTTCTGTCACCCTCCCCACTCTGTCACCCTTCTATTTCTGTCACCCTCCCCACTCTGTCACCCTCCCCACTCTGTCACCCTCCCCACTCTGTCACCCTTCTATTTCTGTCACCCTTCTCTTTCTGTCACCCTCCCCACTCTGTCACCCTCCCCACTCTGTCACCCTCCCCACTCTGTCACCCTCCTAACTCTGTCACCCTCCTCACATTGTCACCCCCCTAACTCTGTCACCCTCCTCACATTGTCACCCCCCTAACATGTTATGCCGTAAGTGTATTACAATGTGTACAGTAGGTTGTTGTAACCTCAAATATGTGTGTGTGTGTGTGCGTGAGTGCGTGCGTGTGTGTGTGTGTGTGTGCGTGCGTGCGTGCGTGCGTGTGTGTGTGTGTGCGTGCGTGTGTGTGCGTGTGTGTGTGAGTGCGCGTGTGTGTGCGTGTGTGTGTGCGTGTGTGTGTGTGTGCGTGCGTGCGTGCGTGTGTGTGTGTGTGTGTGCGTGCGTGCGTGTGTGTGTGTGTGCGTGCGTGTGCGTGTGTGTGCGTGTGTGTGTGAGTGCGCGTGTGTGTGCGTGTGTGTGTGCGTGTGTGTGTGTGCGTGCGTGCGTGCGTGTGTGTGTGCGTGCGTGTGTGTGTGCGTGCGTGTGCATGTGTGTGCGTGTGTGCGCGTGCGTGCGTGTGTGTGTGTCAGTTTGAGGAGCTGGCCTATCTGTGGATGGAGCGACAGAAGTCAGGAGGGAACTACAGCAGACACCGGGCCCAGACAGAGAAACACGCCGTCCTGTGTGTCAGCTCTCTGAAGATAGACTTGCTCATGGACTTCCTCAATGAGTTCTACGCTCATCCTAGATTACAGGTCGGTCTACAGGAATAGAAGAAGGCAATGTTATTTGGTAGGTCTACAGTAATTGAGGAAGGCTGTGTTATTTGGTGTGTACTCCAAAGACAGCGCTAATGGACAGACCTCAATATTTATGTTTTATTTGGCGCACAAGTCCTTTAGACAATCAGCTCTGGTTCCTAACAAAATGTGCATTTAGCTTGCAAAATATAATAAAATATGCAAACCTTCAGTGTAGATGTTAGGTATATAACAGGTATCTACCCTGCTCTCCTGATGTTAGGTATATAACAGGTATCTACCCTGCTCTCCTGATGTTAGGTATATAACAGGTATCTACCCTGCTCTCCTGATGTTAGGTATATAACAGGTATCTACCCTGCTCCCCTGATGTTAGGTATATAACAGGTACCTACCCTACTCTCCTGATGTTAGGTATATAACAGGTATCTACCCTGCAGGACTACTACGTGGTGATCCTGTGCCCTACGGAGATGGACATCCAGGTGCGTCGTGTCCTCCAGATCCCCCTGTGGTCCCAGAGGGTCATCTATCTCCAGGGCTCAGCGCTCAAAGACACAGACCTCATGAGGGCCAAGTGAGTGACCCACCGCCCACTGGTCCTAAAGAGTCTCAATGGGAGAGAAGGGCAGTGTTCAGCAGGGAAACATGTTGTGGAATAGATAGAAATATCACATCGCTTTGACAGCTCCATTCTATAACACTTTTATTTGCAATGATACATTCTTAGAAAAGAGGGTTCCAAAGGGGTTCTTCCGCAGTCCCCATAGGAGAACCCTTTTTAGTTCCAGTTAGAACCCTTTGTGGTTCCAGGTTTAACTATTTTGTGTACCATGTAGAACCCTCTGTGTAAAGGGTTCTCCATGGAACTCAGAAGGGTTCTACCTGGTACCAAAATAATTCTACCTGGAACCAAAAAGGGTTCTTCAAAGGGTTCCCCTATGAGGACAGCCAAAGAACCCTTTCAAGTTCTAAAAAGCATTTTTTTCTTAAGAGTGTAAAGGGAAGCAAGGGTATCAGAGAAGTTCATAACACCATCAGTTGAGGTCACAGAGGCCTGAGTTGGTATTCGCAGATCAGAACAAACCTCTAATGAGCCTGTTGTTGAGTCCTAACAGTTCAGTTACTGGTTGATAGGCTTTCTGATCTCAGATATGAATCAAGCGTCTATGAGTGAGTTCGTGCACCTTGTGCTGCTGACAGATAAGAGAGTGGTAAAGTCAGGAAAGGTCAGCCAATGGTGTTAATTCAGTTGGCTGTCCTCTCTTAGTATATCAGTGTAATGGGATATCTCAGTACGGCTCACTCTCATCACAACAGCCAAGTTCATAGGCATCAACACAAATCATAGCTGAGATCGATCACATCAAACCGTGTTGGCAGGGGCTGACCTGTCAGAAACACAATAGAGGTAGCCATTGATATATGCAGCTGCTCTGATTTTATTGTAGTCGTATGGTGGATGTTAAGGGGTGGTGATGGATGGCTGAATTGTGGTAATACTGCTTGTCCCCGTGAGAGGAAACTGGGATGGCATGAACTGGGATGGCATGAAATTTACCCTGTCCACTGCAGCACTGCAGCACAGCACTGCATGGTCGTTCAGTGACAACAGAGTCATAAATTCACCCAGCAGCTCAGCCCTCCACTCTGCCGTTTTCACACATGAAAATACTCTGATGAAAACCATGACTACAGCGTGACAATACGGTGAACATTACAACAGCATGCAGATTTTAGCCTCTTAGCTTTTCTCTCGGACAGTTCTCACTAATATTACCTGTCTGAAGCTTCCCTGGCCCTGGTGTGTGTGTGTGTGTGTGTGTGTGTGTGTGTGTGTGTGTGTGTGTGTGTGTGTGTGTGTGTGTGCGTGTGTGCGTGCGTGCGTGCGTGCGTGGTGTGTGTGTGTGTGTGTGCGTGCGTGCGTGGTGTGTGTGTGTGTGTGTGTATTTCTGTTAAACCAGTGTGTTTCCTACAGGATGGATGATGCAGAAGCCTGTTTTATCCTGAGCAGTAGGAATGAGGTGGACCGCACTGCGGCTGTAAGTTCATTATCAGGCTCATGACTTCATATTTAGCACATTGCAATTATCACTCAATACATGAATTGAGTTATGATTGCAATGAACTGAATTTTTCCACTCTAACTCAGTGAGATTGTGCGTATTGGACTTGTGGCTTAAGAACTATTTTACTTTTCCACTCGGCTGATTTTACAAAATGGACAGAAATGAAAAATAAGTATTGGATTTATAAACTCATATTGAGTGCACATAACAGTCCAGCTGGCCAATTCTCAGGACTCATAAAATCGGAATTACATTTCCGGTTGAGTGAGGGTGAAAGTGTTAGAAGTAGCAGATGGAAATGGATGTTGTTTTGTCCTGCAGGACCACCAGACCATCCTCAGAGCCTGGGCTGTGAAGGTTGAGTGAGGGTGAAAGTGTTAGAAGTAGCAGATGGAAATGGATGTTGTTTTGTCCTGCAGGACCACCAGACCATCCTCAGAGCCTGGGCTGTGAAGGTTGAGTGAGGGTGAAAGTGTTAGAAGTAGCAGATGGAAATGGATGTTGTTTTGTCCTGCAGGACCACCAGACCATCCTCAGAGCCTGGGCTGTGAAGGTTGAGTGAGGGTGAAAGTGTTAGAAGTAGCAGATGGAAATGGATGTTGTTTTGTCCTGCAGGACCACCAGACCATCCTCAGAGCCTGGGCTGTGAAGGTTGAGTGAGGGTGAAAGTGTTAGAAGTAGCAGATGGAAATGGATGTTGTTTTGTCCTGCAGGACCACCAGACCATCCTCAGAGCCTGGGCTGTGAAGGACTTTGCCCCAAACTGCCCCCTGTATGTCCAGATCCTCAAACCAGAGAACAAATTCCATGTGAAGTTTGCTGGTGAGCTTTCCTTGCTCTCTTTGTCTCTGTCTCTTTCTATCAGTCTCCCTGTCCCTCTCTGTCTTTCTATCAGTCTCCCTGTCCCTCTCTCTCTTTCTATCAATCTTCCTGTCCCTCTCTCTCTTTCTATCAGTCTTCCTGTCCCTCTCTCTCTTTCTATCAGTCTCCCTGTCCCTCTCTTTCTATCAGTCTTCCTGTCCCTCTCTGTCTCTTTCTATCAGTCTTCCTGTCCCTCTCTCTCTTTCTATCAGTCTCCCTGTCCTTCTCTCTCTTTCTATCAGTCTCCCTGTCCCTCTCTTTCTATCAGTCTCCCTGTCCCTCTCTCTCTTTCTACCAGTCTCCCTGTCCCTCTCTTTCTATCAGTCTCCCTGTCCCTCTCTCTCTTTCTACCAGTCTCCCTGTCCCTCTCTTTCTATCAGTCTCCCTGTCCCTCTCTGTCTCTTTCTATCAGTCTCCCTGTCCCTCTCTCTCTTTCTACCAGTCTCCCTGTCCCTCTCTTTCTATCAGTCTCCCTGTCTCTTAGATTGTTGTCTCCCTGTCCCTCTCTCTCTTTTTTTCTCTCTTTCTTCAACTCTCTGTTTTGCTCCCTCCCCTCAGTCCCCCCATCCCCAGCTCCCTCTCTCCGTCTGTCCATCCTCTCTCCTTCTTCGCATTCCTTTCAAAAACAAAGTTGTTACATCACCTATTTGCTCTGACTTGCAGTGTTCTGTTTTATTTGTTAGATCACGTAGTCTGTGAGGAGGAATTCAAGTACGCCATGCTGGCCCTGAACTGTGTGTGTCCAGCCACATCCACCCTGGTCACACTCCTGGTGCACACTTCCAGAGGACAGTGAGTACACCCATTAAAACACTGATGATTCTCTCCTCCTACTGAAAACTCCACAATGAGGTATCACTATTGAAACCATAAACCTCGATCTTTGTGTTTGTGAGAAAGCGTTATACAAATAAAATGCCTTATTATACAGAGATCGTTGCATGTGTTGTTTTGTGAAACAGTAACCTATACATTGAGGTCAGTGGAGGCTGCTGAGGGGAGGACGGCTCATAATAATGGCTGGAACGGAGCCAATGGAATGGCATCAAACACATGAAAACCATGTGTTTGATGTATTTGATACCATGCCACTCATACCGCTCCAACCATTACCACAAGCCCGTCCTCCCCTCCTGTGATTGAGGTGTCCTCCTTTGTAAACAAGTCCCAGGTTACTACGATGACAACAACAGGCACATTTGTCATAAGCCTAAGGCATATACCTCATTATTGACTCCTCCCTGAAATCTACTGCGTTGCCATAAACTTTTCCTTGGGCCTCCACACTCATCAATCGCACTGTGCGCTGCCATCAACACCAAGCCAAGGTGATAAAATCTTTTCAGCATCGTTATAATATCAACAGCTTGACGCAGCAGATAATCCCTTCTTATCCTCTTCATGGAAATAATTAGATAGGCTATGTCCTACATAGTGACATGTTTTTGGGAAAAGACAACTCCAATAAATGAGTTTTCTCTGAAGTCATCAGATTGATTAAAAGGTTAAAAGGTAGAGAGAAATAGAAGAGAGAGAGAGAGAACGAGAGAGAGAACGAGAGAGAGAGAATGAGAGAGAGAATGAGAGAGAGAGTGAGAGAGAATGAGAGAGAGAATGAGAGAGAGAGAAAGAGAGTGAAAGAGAATGAGAGAGAGAATGAGAGAGAGAACGAGAGAGAGAGAATGAGAGAGAGAATGAGAGAGAGAGAGAGAATGAGAGAGAGAATGAGAGAGAGAGAAAGAGAGTGAAAGAGAATGAAAGAGAGAGAAAGGGAGAGAGAGAAAGAGAGAGAAAGAGAGAAAAAGAGAGAAAGATAGAAAAAGAGAGAAAGAGAGAGAGAGAGTAATTGCTGTGCTGGGATGACCTTATTCTCAACAAGGTAATTATTGTTTGGAGATTTAGGTGGCGGGAGTTACAAGCTCATAAAAGGTCAGAAGCAATTTGTTTAGCCAGATGGAGCTGTCAATCAAGACAAGGAAAGGTGCTGAGTTGCAAATCAAGTCAGGGAATTACAATGAGAGGGGAGATAACTGGTCTAACTTGATTGATAGCCTGAAATGGCTTCTTGGTAGCTAGTTATGAGGTTGGGAGATTGGGAACCTATCTGGGCTAGCCAACTTCATACAATTGATTCGTGGCTAGTAGTATTACAGAGAAACAACAACAAAAAAATTATACAAAAAAATACAATATATATATATATATTTTTTTATTTTTTTATTTTTTTTGTTACATTTAACATTTTTAACAGGACAAATTTGAGGGGGCACATGCCCCTACGCCCCATATGGGCATGACCTCTCTGACTATAGTTACTGGAACTGTGCTGGAAAGAACAATGTGAAAATAAAATATCTCAACCAGCACATTAGGGTTCAGGTGGAGACAGTAATGTGAAAATAAAATATCTCAACCAGCACGTTAGGGTTCAGGTGGAGACAGTAATGTGAAAATAAAATATCTCAACCAGCACATTATGGTTCAGGTGGAGACAGTAATGTGAAAAGGGTATCAGAGTCTCTTCATGATAGCTAGTAGTTCATCACTGTCACAGGCTCTCACATTGCTCTAACAGTCATTCACGTTTCTTTAACATTTCAAGTCAAGGCTTCATCACCTTACTTCATCAGTCATCTTCATCACCTTACTTCATCAGTCATCTTCATCTCCTTACTTCATCAGTCATCTTCATCTCCTTACTTCATCAGTCATCTTCATCCCCTTACTTCATCAGTCATCTTCATCCCCTTACTTCATCAGTCATCTTCATCACCTTACTTCATCAGTCATCCTCATCACCTTACTTCATCAGTCATCCTCATCTCCTTACTTCATCAGTCATCTTCATCACCTTACTTCATCAGTCATCTTCATCCCCTTACTTCATCAGTCATCTTCATCACCTTACTTCATCAGTCATCTTCATCACCTTACTTCATCAGTCATCTTCATCACCTTACGTCATCAGTCATCTTCATCACCTTACTTCATCAGTCATCTTCATCACCTTACTTCATCAGTCATCTTCATCACCTTACTTCATCAGTCATCTTCATCCCCTTACTTCATCAGTCTTCTTCATCACCTTACGTCATCAGTCATCTTCATCCCCTAACTTCATCAGTCATCTTCATCACCTTACTTCATCAGTCATCTTCATCACCTTACTTCATCAGTCATCTTCATCCCCTTACTTCATCAGTCATCTTCATCACCTTACTTCATCAGTCATCTTCATCCCCTTACTTCATCAGTCATCTTCATCACCTTACTTCATCAGTCATCTTCATCACCTTACTTCATCAGTCATCATCATTCCCTTTCGTCATCAATCATCTTTATCACCTTACTTCATCAGTCATCTTCATCCCCTTACTTCATCAGTCATTTTCATCACCTGCATCCGTCATCTTCATCCCCTAACTTCATCAGTCATCTTCATCACCTTACTTCATCAGTCATCTTCATCTCCTTACTTCATCAGTCATCTTCATCTCCTTACTTCATCAGTCATCTTCATCCCCTTACTTCATCAGTCATCTTCATCCCCTTACTTCATCAGTCATCTTCATCACCTTACTTCATCAGTCATCCTCATCACCTTACTTCATCAGTCATCCTCATCTCCTTACTTCATCAGTCATCTTCATCACCTTACTTCATCAGTCATCTTCATCCCCTTACTTCATCAGTCATCTTCATCACCTTACTTCATCAGTCATCTTCATCACCTTACTTCATCAGTCATCTTCATCACCTTACGTCATCAGTCATCTTCATCACCTTACTTCATCAGTCATCTTCATCACCTTACTTCATCAGTCATCTTCATCACCTTACTTCATCAGTCATCTTCATCCCCTTACTTCATCAGTCTTCTTCATCACCTTACGTCATCAGTCATCTTCATCCCCTAACTTCATCAGTCATCTTCATCACCTTACTTCATCAGTCATCTTCATCACCTTACTTCATCAGTCATCTTCATCCCCTTACTTCATCAGTCATCTTCATCACCTTACTTCATCAGTCATCTTCATCCCCTTACTTCATCAGTCATCTTCATCACCTTACTTCATCAGTCATCTTCATCACCTTACTTCATCAGTCATCATCATTCCCTTTCGTCATCAATCATCTTTATCACCTTACTTCATCAGTCATCTTCATCCCCTTACTTCATCAGTCATTTTCATCACCTGCATCCGTCATCTTCATCCCCTAACTTCATCAGTCATCTTCATCCCCTAACTTCATCAGTCATCTTCATCCCCTAACTTCATCAATCATCTTCATCCCCTAACTTCATCAGTCATCCTCATCACCTTACTTCATCAGTCATCTTCATCACCTTACTTCATCAGTCATCTTCATCACCTTACTTCATCAGTCATCTTCATCCCCTTACTTCATCAGTCATCTTCATCACCTTACTTCATCAGTCATCTTCATCACCTTACTTCATCAGTCATCTTCATCCCCTTACTTCATCAGTCATCTTCATCCCCTTACTTCATTAGTCATCTTCATCACCTTACTTCATCAGTCATCTTCATCCCCTTACTTCATCAGTCATCTTCATCACCTTACTTCATCAGTCATCTTCATCACCTTACTTCATCAGTCATCTTCATCACCTTACTTCATCAGTCATCTTCATCCCCTTACTTCATCAGTCATCTTCATCACCTTACTTCATTAGTCATCTTCATCCCCTTACTTCATCAGTCATCTTCATCCCCTTACTTCATTAGTCATCTTCATCCCCTTACTTCATCAGTCATCTTCATCCCCTTACTTCATCAGTCATCTTCATCCCCTTACTTCATCAGTCATCTTCATCCCCTTACTTCATCAGTCATCTTCATCCCCTTACTTCATTAGTCATCTTCATCCCCTTACTTCATCAGTCATCTTCATCACCTTACTTCATCAGTCATCTTCATCCCCTTACTTCATTAGTCATCTTCATCCCCTTACTTCATCAGTCATCTTCATCACCTTACTTCATCAGTCATCTTCATCACCTTACTTCATCAGTCATCTTCCTTCCCTTTGGGACATAAGGCCACAATGAGTTTTCTCCACTTCTTCTGTTTTTGACTACAGGGAAGGCCAGCTGTCTCCAGAACAGTGGCAGAGGACGTACGGACGGTGCTCGGGGAACGAGGTCTACCACATCCGCCTCTGTGACAGCAAGTTCTTTGGGGAGTATGATGGAAAGAGTTTCACCTATGCCTCCTTCCACGCACACAAGAAGTGAGAAGACTTCCTTCCATGGCTTGTATAAGACCTTCATGGTGTTCTCTGACACTCTGCAAACCTTGAGGACAGCAGTCTTAGTGTCCGTTTCCCCTAGCACTTGATTGATACATCTGTAAATATGTGGCATATTCTTGGGTTTCGATTAGCTCCCTGGGTATTTGTCTCTTGGTTCATGGCTTCGAGGTTAATCACTCTCTGTCAAACCAAGGCAAACCGGCATAGCCTGTAGCCAGAAGCCCTTTAGAACCAGAGTTATGCACCGCTGGATTACACTAAGCACAGCATACCAGATGGCTGTTCTCCATCTCCCCACAGGTATGGTGTGTGTCTGATCGGGGTGAAGAGGGAGGACAACAAGAGCATCCTGCTGAACCCTGGTCCTCGCCACATCATGGCCGCCCCAGACACCTGCTACTACATCAACATCACAAAGGAGGAGAACAGCGCCTTCATCTTTAAACAGGAGGAGAAGGACAACAAGGGCCTGCCGGTGGCCGGGCTGTACGATGCCCCCTCCAGGCTGCCTGTACACAGCATCATCGCCAGCATGGGTGAGGAACGAAGGGAAGGGAGGGAGGGAGGGATAACTTAGTAAAGGGGAGAAGGTGAGACTGAAGAGGGATGGGTGAGGAACGAAGGGAAGGGAGGGAGGGAGGGATAACTTAGTAAAGGGGAGAAGGTGAGACTGAAGAGGGATGGGTGAGGAACGAAGGGAAGGGAGGGAGGGAGGGATAACTTAGTAAAGGGGAGAAGGTGAGACTGAAGATGGATGGGTGAGCCTCAGTGTTGGGAGGTAATGAACTATATGTAATGTAAAAACTAGTAATTGAATTACAGTACATTTTGCACTAGCTTGGTTGTAGTTTATCTAAATTCCAATCTTTGTAGTGTTTTGTTCAGTAATTAATAACTTGTTTTGCCATGTAGTGGTGTAGCTAACTATTTTAACTACACACAACTTTTTTTGGCATCGGGGCTGCCTAATTCCTTAATTTTTTTGGGCATCAGGGCTACCTAATTCTCACTTTCTGTGTTTTTTAGGCTAAATCACACATTATGTTGACATCTGACTACACAGTGATCTGTTCTTGCAATTTGTAGTCTATGACATTTTTTATTATTTTTCTTAAGGATAGCTTTAGTGTAACTTAACTTATTCCAGTGTAAAGTAATTGGTAGCTTGGTAAACTATATTTTCAGAGTAGCTTCCCCAACACTGGTGAGCCTAATGCAGGATGAGAGTCGAGTAGGGAGTGAGGAAGAATGGCCGAGTCTTATAAAGATCAGGGAGGAAGGGAGGGAGGAGGAATGGCAGAGTCTTATGAAGATGAGGGAGGGAGGGATGGAGGGAGGGAGGAGGAATGGCAGAGTCTTATAAAGATGAGGGAGGGAGGGATGGAGGGAGGTAGGAGGAATGGCAGAGTCTTATAAAGATGAGGGAGGGAGGGATGGAGGGAGGGAGGAGGAATGGCAGAGTCTTATAAAGATCAGACGGAGGGAGGGAAAATCAGAGGAGTGAGCCCAGTGATGCAAGGGGGTGAGAGAATGGGGACGAGGAGGGATTCTTCACTTGTCACTGCTATGTATTTGCTAACTTTCACAGTGCAATGCGACCTTTCACAGTGCATTGCTACCTTTCACAGTGCACTGCTACCTTTCACAGTGCAACGCTACCTTTCACAGTGCAATGTTACCTTTCACAGTGCAATGTTACCTTTCACAGTGCAATGCTACCTTTCACAGTGCAATGCTACCTTTCACAGTGCAATGCTACCTTTCACAGTGCACTGCTACCTTTCACAGTGCAATGCTACCTTTCACAGTGCAATGCTACCTTTCACAATGCAATGCTACCTTTCACAGTGCAATGCTACCTTTCACAATGCAATGCTACCTTTCACAATGCAATGTTGCCATTGACATGTTGGTGGTGATGGTTGTTTTGTATGCATGTGTTCTTGTCTGACTCTATTGGCTTTTTCTCTTTTCTGGGCCGACTTGGTTTCTGTTATTGTTATTGTTGTTGTTGTTGTTTTACTACGACGTGTGAAAGTTGATCATGCCACTTCGTATGATAAGTTTGTGCATGTTGCTACTATTGCATTGTCCTGTTGTAAAGCAACACCGTAGTGTAGTTGGTGAAGGATTTCTGTCAACACAGTTGTTCTGTTGTATTGGTATAGGCTTGATGTTTTCCGTAAATGTGTTTGCTGCAGTGGACGCTGCTGAGGGGAGAACGGCTCATAATAATGGCTGGAACGGAGCCAAGGGAATGGCATCAAACTTTGTGTTTGACGTAAATGATGCCATTCCACCCATTCCGCTCCAGACATTATCACAAGCCCGTCCTCCCCAATTAAGGTGCCACCAACCTCCTGTGATTTGCTGTTAATCAGTTCTTTGCGGGGTTTTTGCACATAGTTTTGCATCGTTTAAGTTCTGTTTATCAAAAATGCATTTAATGTAGTTGTACTTGCGTTTGATGCTGCTACTTCCCATTACAACAAGATTAAGATATGCCCGATGTTTAACCTTTCAGAAATGAGATACAAGGTAGACACATCTAAATGGATGGACGGCTTTAGAATATGTCATTTACCATGAGGACAATAACCTCAAGGACATTCATTCAGTTGACACAATCTATTAAAAACATATCATATTCAACTGCTCTTTGTCCAGGTACTGTATAGTACAGCTGTCATATATGGATACATGTACTTTATGTTCAATTAGATGGGGGTAGATCGGATAGTGTTGAATAGATAACATTGAGGACATTCGTCTGTAAAGTCTAATAAAAAATCAGTGCATTGAAGACGCATGAGTTTGATGGATGAGTGTGCTGCTTTGGGCAAGGACAAAGACTAAGTGACTTTACTAATTCAACCAGAAGCAATGACAGTGCAGTTAGCACGTCAGCTGTGCTGGTTCATTTCACACAAAAAGATGAGTAGATAATGAATCATGCAAGGCAACATAAAATGTGCTTACACTGTACTATGGAGTATAGAGTATTCATAGGAAATCATAGTATATCAACTTAAGGTTTCTGTAAACTATTACAACAACTAATCTATCTATCTATCAGTGGTGCCCAATCCCATCACACTACCGACCAACTATCTTACCAACCATTTAACCACCTCTTTCAGGGACGGTAGCCATCGACCTCCAGAACCCGGCGGACCCCCCAGAGGACAGCAGCAAGCTAACACTGCCCACAGAGAACGGGTCCGGAAGCAGACGGCCCAGCATCGCCCCCGTCTTGGAGATCGCTGACTCCTCCTCCATCCTGCCCTGCGACCTGCTCAGTGACCAATCAGAGGACGAGACCAACCAATCAGACGAGGAGAGCTCGTCGGTGTCAGAGTGAGTGTCCAATTAGAGATGTAGAGGAGGGCAAAGGGAAGTTGGAAGGGCTTGGGCAGTGTTTCCGAAATGGTGGATCAGGACTCAATGGTTTCTACGCTACAGGCCATGGCTTATGACTGGGCTGTAGCTAGAATTATTGTTTTCATTAACTGACAGTCGATATGATAATGTCTAGTCGGCTTTTATAACGTCTGTTCAGCTCAATGTTGAGTCACACAGCTACTCTATCCGTTCCATCACCAAAGGAAAGAGAAGATGTGTGGGAGGGGTTCGAGTGGATCCTTTCTTTCTTTTCTTATTTTCTCTCTCTCACTCTATTTCTTTCTCCCTTTCTTTACATCCTTCAATGCATACCATTAAAGCCCTTAGACAACACTTACATAAGTAACACACTGTGGTATGCCAGACTGCTGCCTGGAAGAGAGAGAGAGAGAGAGACAGAGAATTGTATAATGTGATCTTGTCATGAGCCATACAGTCATCTCTTGAAGTCCCACAGTGCCCCTGTGTGGTCATGATAAACAAGCCTTTGAGAAAAGGCTACACTCGGTCTCAATACTGTATGTAACAATCTGTCAATCCTTTGTGTTAACCTTCAACATGTGTACAATACTTTACAATGACAAATAGCTGTGTCAATGACACAATGACAAATAGACGGTGTCAATGATTGACATTGATACATTATTCAATAGATTGCCTTGTCGCTAACGTTTTTGGTTCATTGCCTCTTCTAAAGTCTCTCTGACTGAAAGTGTGTGTATTTGTTGTTCATTTTAATTTTTCACCTCAGTTTTGTGAAAGGATATCCTCCCAACTCGCCCTACATTGGCAGCTCTCCAACCCTGTGCCATCTCTTACCCCAGAAAGCCTCGTTCTGCTGCCTTCGTCTGGACAAGGTGAATAGAGACAAGGATGTAATGAAGTCTATTGTGCACAAACGAACTTGGTTTTGTTCTCTCATGTAGTAATTATTAAGCCACACAGTCTTGTTCCAAAGACAGCAAACAATTTATTATATCTTATTTTGTTGAGCTGTGTTGGTTGCACCATGTCTAAACAATTGTATTGTACCTCAGCTCCTCTTTGTAAACTTGACTGTATGAATAGAAAGTGTACGTATCTTTGAATAATAGAATACAGCAGACAAGCCTAACTGTTTAGTGTTGTCACAATAGTTCATGGAATATCATATGTTTATGGACAAAAAACGTGCCTTAGACTTCACTCAGTAACACTGACAAACATTTAAATCATTATAACAAACCTGAAACATAATTACCTTTTACCTAACTTTCCATCACATCCAGGGTTGCAGGCACAACAGTTTTGAGGATGCCAAGGCCTATGGTTTTAAGAACAAGCTGATCATAGTATCTGCAGAGATGGCAGGGAACGGCCTCTATAACTTCATCGTCCCTCTGCGGGCCTACTACCGCCCCAGGAAAGAGCTCAACCCTATCGTCCTGCTATTAGACTACCCGTAAGTAGTTTCACGCACCGGTCTGCACTGGGCGCAATAGCTTGAGGGTGAGGTTACCCCAAAAGCAACCACATGACTGGTCTGTGCCTCTATATAATGGTTTTAGGTAACATATCATGTATCCACCTGTGTGTAATGCATTTAAACAGACTAAATGCATAATAACACCTATACATGTTTTCATAATGCATTATGCTTACTGTTTAAGACTTGAAAAGGTATATGACTTTAAAAGGTGTATGACGTGGTGTATGACGTGGTGTAGGACTTGGTGTATGACGTGGTATATGATGTGGTATAGGACTTGGTATATGATGTGGTATAGGACTTGGTATATGATGTGGTATAGGACTTTGTATATGATGTGGTGTATGACGTGGTGTATGATGTGGTATAGGACTTTGTATATGATGTGGTATAGGACTTGGTATATGATGTGGTATAGGACTTGGTATATGATGTGGTATATGATGTGGTATAGGACTTGGTATAGGATGTGGTATAGGATGTGGTATATGACTTGATATATATGATGTGGTATATGACTTGTTATACGACTTGGTATAGGACTTAAGTGCATTACACTCAGATGGTTATTGTAATATAAAGTTTTGCCAAGATTTAGTATTGGGCTGCATGAAGATTAATGAAATCCAGTGACATAAAGTAATTGTAGCGAGAGAAAGGTGATTATACAGCTGCATCCTGAAGTTAACTTAACTGCTGCAGGATAAGAAATGATTTCTGCATTATTCATATCGCTGGCTGTGCCTCTCTGTTGGATAAATGGAGCTCCGGGAAGCTTCAGGGGTGTGTGTTTGTGTGTTATGTTTTTGCCTATAATAATTCAGTGTGGATTTCATTACAGTAACTTCAGAGGACTCTCCAGGGACGTTTGTGTAGCTAAACAGAAAGCCATGGAGCTCTGTAATCCCATATAGTCTGGGGCAGAGACTAACACTTCACACTGTCGGCGGCGTATCTATCCTAGTCCCACTATACAGCTACCTACTGCCTGAGGAGTTACCATGGCAACAGGCTATATTGCATATCTGGAGAAGTTATCAGGAAGCAGTATTTTGTCGCAGAATCCAAAAACTATTAACAGAATACATATTTGCTGCATATGTACAGTATTTTAGGACATTATGTAATTTAATGCATAGCCAAAGGAAAATGTTTGGCTGCAAAATTTGCTGAGGCTTCTAATAGTCTAATACCCATTAGTATGTATGTACTGTACTTTATGTGTGGTTGCAGTTGTCTATGTCCTGTCCCTTGCCGTGGAATTATTCTAATCAAAGGAGAGAGACTTTTAGATTTCTTCAAAACAACGTAACTTTATAATTGAATTACTGCAGTAGAGTTGGTCGGTAACCACTCTTAAGGTAATCACTGAGAACTCTACGAGCAGAACTAAGCCACAGCATTTCATAGTTAAGACACATCCACCTGAATATGTGACAAACAACAGATTTGTGAAATTATACAAAGGTGCATTGTGCTCACATGCAACATTTACATTGCACCAGGTTTCTGTCTCTAGGTTTTACTACTTTGTTATACAAAAATACTAGTGCAACATAGGACACTAGATCCTTCCCTTAATTTATGAAGTCCAGTATTCATCTGCCATGTGGGAGAAATAAACTGGAGCGAGGTTCTGCCTGGCACCGGCAGACAGGCACACAGACACTAATCATGGAATGGAATGCAGTCTTTAGGTTTTATCACCAAGGCATCGTAAATCAACTG
This sequence comes from Salmo trutta, assembly GCF_901001165.1. Taxonomy (NCBI): domain Eukaryota; kingdom Metazoa; phylum Chordata; class Actinopteri; order Salmoniformes; family Salmonidae; genus Salmo; species Salmo trutta. Next base: position 36,105,824 of record NC_042965.1, on the reverse strand, counting down.
TCAGCGTTAAGCCTCGGAGACTCATTTCAGAAGAACAGACATTGTGAAAATACTAATATGAATACATTATAATATAAAAGTAATGTGATTAACATATTGTTGTAATTCTACCACATTCCTCCATTTTGAGACTTAGTCTCAACATAAAAGATAATTACAACTTAAAAAAATACATGAATAAAAATAAAATATCAAACCACCTCTAACTCAAATATATAGGGAAAAAATAATCTTTGCACTAGTATACTACCATTGTTAAATTACCATCCGTTCATTGAGTTTTTCAACCTTAACATAAAATTATCCTTCATTGGGAATGATATAAACATTAAAATATCGTTAAGAAATTCTCAGCAATCTAAATCGGAGTACATTTTCCCATCAGTACGAAACACAATCATCATGTTGATACTGAGCACATTCCCATTGGTCTGCATAGTGGAAATAACTATTTCTATCCCCATAACACCATCTGTAGAAACTAAAATTAGCATATATTGTTGGACAAATCCAGGTAGTGACTCCTGGTTTAATTACAATTTATTCAGTTTAGTGCCTAATGAACATACCCAGGACAAGCATCATGATCTCACTATTTATAAGGCAACGCCTATGGACTCTATGTTTGCCATTAGCATAAACCTGCTATAGTTCCTGAGTATTATCATTATCATCAAAAATGTAATCAAATAGATTAGGATCAGTTTCACTCTCAGGATCAGAGTTCACCCTCTCCATTCACCAAGGCATGCTGAGAATAGTGTCAACATCTTTAGTACACAACTTCTTTACTCATGTCACAATTAGTAAAACAGCAATCAAAAACAATCCACTTATAGTTATTATCATACTAAAAACTTACTCAAATCAATTAGTCAGTTTTCAAAAAAATCATTCAACTTCCAAATCATAATCAAAACTCAATGAATTATCCAACCAAAATTTAGAATGACAATGCTTCAGTGATTCTCATTGGTTCTATCACTCAAAGTTAAAACCTTAACACACATCAACACCGGCAGAATGTACATTTATATTAACATACAGTATAATTATCCATAATTCTAGTATCAACTTTCTCATCACGGTTATAATTACAGATCAGTATCTCAATGTATTCTTATTCTAAATTACTATAAATTAAGCAGTGTATAGACCTCCACAATCAACTTGATACCCCAAAATAAACAATTTTGGACAAGGCTAAATCAATTACGAGCACAGTTGACCAATCCCTTCCTTTACCGGCATTCAATCTTCTGGCGTCTCTTCATTTTCTTCTTCAGATAGCTTTACAGTTCAAAGTGGATGGCCCGAGATAATGTCCCAAGCTCAATGTCTCACCTGGGCCACCACCACCTCTACCAGCCATTATGTCTTGTCCATTTGCCAACCAGTATACCAGCAACATGAGAGAAGTTTGGAACAGATCTCTCTCCATCCTCACTCCACATGGAGAGACTCTGACTCAGGTCTCTCGGTAAGAGTGGTGCGGACAGGGCCGTATTGAACGCCATTTTCTTCTTCAGCCGGTCAGAGGGGGTTTTGAGGTTCACATCGTTCTTGGCCGAATTATCCCTGCCTTGCATCAAGACACTATCTGTAGTCACCTTCACTATAACCTCAAGAGAGGACAGATCAAAAACAGTTTAGTTCAGGGCATGTCTGATTCAGGAAATCCAGACAAGCATTGACTGTATGACAAGTTATTACTTTTACCAATTATTCTTAATACAAATTTATAAAACAAAAGTTTTAAAAACTAAACTTTCTGTATTTCAAATTGGCTTATACTCCCCTATCACACTGTCGACCTCATTGCAGAGTCACAGGATCAGAAAGTTAGACTGCTAATCTCGATCATCAAGCAGACCCAATCTGGTGAGATTTGTATCTAACAAAACAGCACAAACAACACAACAATACACTCCATCATATATCACTCCATGCAATCCTACATATCACTGGAGGTGTATAAACTTCAATACAAAAACCTTTGGAGGACTGGTAATTCCCCCATTTTGACACGACTCACAGCGTGATTAATGTGTAAAACAAACAACACCACTGCTGGTTAAATACAAATAAAACAATGTAAAATAACAATTTGAGTTAGAATCACTATCCTTAACCTGTCTGGGCTAGGGGGAAGTATTTTCACGGCCGGATGAAAAACGTACCCAATTTAAACAGGTTACTACTCTGGCCCAGAAACAAGAATATGCATACAATTAGTAGATTTGGATAGAAAACACTCTGACGTTTCTAAAACTGTTTGAATGGTGTCTGTGAGTATAACAGAACTCATATGGCAGGCAAAAACATGAGAAAAAGTAAACCAGGAAGTGGAGGATCTGAGAATTGTAGTTCTTCTTTCTAGTCCCTTTCGAAACTACAGTATCTGTGGAGTTACGTTGCACTTCCTAAGGCTTCCATTGGCTGTCAAAAGCCTTCAGAAAGTTGTTTCAGCCTTCTCCTGCTACTGGGCAGATAATAGGAGCTCAGTTACTGAGTGGACTGCCTGTGGACAAAGGGATTGGATATGCGCAGTCACGCGAGCGTGCCGTTCCTTCTTTTTCTCCTTGAATGAATACGCTATTGTCCGGTTGGAAATTTATCGCAATTTTACGTTAAAAATACCATAGAGATTGATTTTAAACAGTGTTTGACATGTTTCTAAGTACGGTAATGGAACATTTTGACTTTTCGTCTCTGGTACCACGCTTGCGCATTATGCCTTTGGATAGTGCTCTGAACACACGAACAAAACGGAGGTATTTAGACATAAATATGTATTATTTCGAACAAAAACAACATTTCTTGTGGAAGTAGCAGTCCTGGGAGTGCATTCTGACGAAGATCAGAAAAGGTAAGAGAATATTTCTAATACTAATTCTGAGTTTAGGTTGCCCCGAACTTGGCGGGTGTCTGTATAGCTCTCTGTGATGGCTGAGCTATGTACTCAGAATATTGAAAAATGTGCTTTCTCCGTAAAGCTTTTTTAAAATCTGACAAAGCGGTTGCATCCAGGAGTAGTCTATCTATAATTCTTTAAATAATTGTTATATATTTTGTCAACGTTTATGATGAGTATTTTTGTTAATTGATGTGCACATCCACCGGACGTTTTGGTGGGAATACATTTTCTGAACATTATGCGCCAATGTAAAATGCTGTTTTTGGATATAAATATGAACTTTATCGAACAAAACACACCATGTATTGTGGTACATGATGTCCTAGGAATGTCATCTGATGAAGATCATCAAAGGTTAGTGCTTCATTTAGCTGTGTTTTGGGTTTTATTGACACATGTCCTTGCTTGGAAAATGGCTGTGTGATTATTTTTGTCTATGTACTCTCCTAACATAATCTAATGTTTTGCTTTCGCTGTAAAGCGTTTTTGAAATCGGACAATGTGGTTACATCAAGCAGAAGTGTATCTTTAAAATGGTGTAAAATAGTTGTATGTTTGAGAAAGTTGAACATTTTGTTGTTTTTGAATTTGCCGCCCTGATATTTCACTGGCTGTGTCCCGCTAGCGTCCCACGTAGCCCATAGAAGTTAATAACTCCATAAATAATAAATTGTCCCCATACTTGATTCAAAGAATAGAAAAATAGACTAGAGACAGGTCTATCCTTCTAGTGGTCTGAAGCACACATATAACTATTAATTATAAACTTTTCCATAATTATCAGTATTACAAATGACCTTTAAATCATCATCCAATGTCTCTCAGCTTTCCAGTGAGGGCGATCAAACCACAGTAGAAAGGCAGAGGTCAGAGGTCATACAAACCCTTCAATTAAGTGTTTCTTTCTATTTTAGACTAATTATTGAAAAACAGTCATATATTTCATATCCCAGGTTTACAGTATGTTGCATCAGTACATTTATTAAATAAATGATTCACATATTGAATTAAACTCACAAAATAAAAACTTAAGAAAGTTCTGTGTGTGCCCCTTTAAGGTGCAGTCTGTTTAACCCGTGAAAAACCCACTAAACCAAATGAAATAACCCCACACAATAAGTCAAACACAGTATTAACACCACTAACAAATATTCATAACAAGTGTGCTGTGTGTGGGTATTTGCAAACCATAGGGTAAACTTAAAACACATCAGATGATACAGCATCCCTTTAAGCAGAATAAACACCTTCTAAAATAAACAAACCCAGAACCCCTTTTAGGTAAACGTATCATTGCAACCTGTTGCATTGATGTAGTAAAATATAAACCTGTTGTTTAACAAATCTAGAAGCTTCAAAAAGTTGGTGATATCTTATCAGCATAATAGTCAAATCTAACTGCAATCCACTTCAATTACTTGACACTGTTCTACTTAATGTAAACAGATTATCGTTTTAAAATACATTAACTGTTCTCTTAAATCACTGGTGTTACCCAAACTATAGAATTGAGTAATAATAATTAGAAATTGTCAAAGAACATCTCTGCATTCAACTTAGTCATATCTCCACACCAAATGAACCCACTTCGTCCCTTGCAACCTGCTCGAGTTCAGCGAGCACCAGTCGCTTACACCTGCGGACTAAAACTGGGAAACTCTTCTATTCTTACCAGTATATATATATATTTAAATAAACCAGTCTCAAACAACGTTCTGCGTTTATCTCTATTGTAAGTTGATAACAAACTTGACAACTTTCTCTTCCCTTTCGGCTTCACACTTATTAAATGTCCAAGACTTAAAATTAACATGTAATGCGCCGAATTTATACAAATCCTTAATTAAGGAAAAATATACTTTTCGGAGGGAACTCAGATAGTTCACAATGCTAGATCCTCTTTCTGCCCACAACATCAGTACATTGCTGTTGTAGCCTATTATCATGCAATAATTAATACCCATGTTTAGTTATCAATTATGATCATGGTCACAGCTCTATTGCAATTGCCTATCTGCTATTATTAGAATGCATTAGATATAGGTAACAGTCCATTCTGATTAGACTACAGGTAATAAAACAAACACTTGCTGTTGTTGACAAGCATACATACAATTCATATCCATAGTATGAATATGTTGTCAATACCACAGACCCAGTGCAATTGAAATGACAAAGAAATCCGGCAAATAACCCAAGCATAATGGTTTGTAGTCTTAACATCTGGCAATTCATATCCATAGTATTAATATTAATATTTAGTCAATACCATAGACCCGATGCTATTGAAATGACAAAGAAATCCGGCAAATAACCCAAGTGTAATGGTTTATAGTCTTAACATCTGCCACATAATAACGACACAATTCCCAGAAAATAGCCTTACAGTTCATCCAAGTGTTTCTCCGCAGAGATTTTCACATGCACAAAGGGGATTTATTCACCGTCATAGCAGTCAAATAAATAAAATCAACATCCATTGATGTAAAACTAGATCTTGCGCCTTGTAATAAAAGCGGATTATCTTTTCTCATGAGACATATTTAAATTGCTTTACTATATCACATTAGCTCTGCAATGATAATTAGTTTGATGGAAACCCTGATTTGGCTTTGTACGATGTTATAAGTTACGTCGAGATTCCATCTTAATTCGCTGTAACTTTATGGGGAAAGGGTTTATTCGATAAATATAGCAACTCCTCTCATACTCTGAAAAATGTATTCAAAAAAGCAGGCCTTATCGGCAGTTTTATTTTAAATGTAGTACCCGGATGGAGAAAATGCCATATGCGTTTTATAGTTACATCGGTTAGGGTCAATTTCCCATATTTTAACCAAAAGTGGACATACGCCAATCATTTTCTGAGACTATTGCCCAGACTTTGTAGACAGTCAGAAATGCTTAAACCTCATATTTATCAAATGATCCATAAAAGGGACCAACTAAGAAAACGTACATTTTTTCCCCCACCCCTGACGTGACGTACATCTACGTTTTGGGTGTGCAAGTTACTATATGAATATTATTCAAATTATTACTTTATCAATTCTCTAGTAATTGATTACACACACATAAAATTCATAATATTTTCGTATATTCACAGAATCCATATAGAACGTTAGAAATCTTAAGTACTCACATTAATTAACCACTTCATGTGCGTTTCCAACGACTCTTCATCGCCCTACTCCCAGCGGAACCCAAACCCAAGTTTCCCGGATGCTGCCTGGCATGTCATGGGATCCTCAATGGGTCTCTAACCTCCCAGAAACCACGGCAAAGTCTAGCCTCCCAGAAGCTATAGACTTGCTTCTACTTTATAAAATAACATCCCGCTCTCAATACCACCCTGTGATATTCTATGATGGGCAGTGATGTACAGAACCCAACTATTACGCTGCATAGCTAAACTTATTATCCATATTTAAATCAGTTTATTATACACATTTCTGTATCTTATTATCCAAACTTCAGACTGATAACACATTTACACAATACTATTCCCAAACACACTTAATCAATATTTGTATAACTTGCAGGAATATTTTCTTCTATAACGAGGCCCAAATTTGGAATGTCAAATCTATTACATTAACATTTTACCATAACCAATTTTTCCATAATCATAAATTCCCTCTGTTAGGTTCTTATTTTTCAGAGTAAATAACTCACGGACACTAGTGAAGCTTAACAAAGTTGAATTCTTCCCAAAGGGAAGACAAAAAAAAACATTTCACACAAGCACTGATATTTAACCCTTTCTCCTAGTCTGAGTCTCCTCCTCCACAACTGAACAGCCAATGCATCTCTGTTGCTAGACAGAACCTTAATGATATCTGTTCTTCCTCACTTAATCTAACCTGACCTCTACCCCAAAGTGCCCACACCTCCCCAACTCAAGGCTGTCATGGTTATTGATACCAGACTGTGTCTCTTCTCCTCCCAGAGTATCCCTGATGGCAAACAATAACATATCCTGACAATGTAAACGTTATACATTACCCTCTCTCCCTCAGTGACATTGTTAGTTTCCCAGATCTATCAAGTCTTTAGTATCTCAATGTTCAAAGTTTACCCCGAATCCAACACCTCTAAGGTTTCCAAATTTGGGAAACCTGCAAGGATCGGTCCCACTGAGATACAATGGCCGGACCACATCCTAAAAGACTGGCCGAAATACAATGTCTAGACATCATACAAACACACCGGTACAGGATTTCTCATAAACTTCAATTGAAGAGCGCCTACATTCCTAGGGTTGATAATAAGATACCTATTTATCTTTTCCAAACCTACTCCACGTCCCTTAGGAATACTTTAAAGACAATGAACACCCTTTTCGCCTAACTGCCCACTTCCTACCTAGGTAAATAAGAGACTATACTTCTCTTTTCCAACCTACCCCACAACCTAGAATAAGGGTAACATGTCTTTCAAGAAAAATATACCATTAGCTACGAGACATTTTTTTCTTGCCCACTCAATATTTTCGTCTAAAGTGCCCACTCAACATTAACAATGTTCAATTAATGTTCAACATTTACGCCTAAACTGCCCACTCAACATTTACAATGTTCAATTAATGTTCAACATTTACGCCTAAACTGCCCACTCAACATTAACAATGTTCAATTAATGTTCAATTAGTACTATTAATTCTGTGCACTTTCGAGTTCAATTATTGAAAGAAATCAGTCTCACCCTAAATCTAATTCTGTTCAAAATGACGTATCCATTCAGCTGACGCTCCCAGCCAGGTGGGGATCCGATCTGCTCCGTCTAGTGGAGTATGGCTTCCCCGGCTGCATCTACAGTGGGGGGAAAAAGTATTTGATCCCCTGCTGATTTTGTATGTTTGCCCACTGACAAAGAAATTATCAGTCTATAATTTTAATGTTAGGTTTATTTGAACAGTGAGAGACAGAATAACAACAAAAATATCCAGAAAAACGCATGTCAAAAATGTTATAAATTGATTTGCCATTTTAATGAGGGAAATAAGTATTTGACCCCTTCTCAATCAGAAAGATTTCTGGCTCCCAGGTGTCTTTTATACAGGTAACGAGCTGAGATTAGGAGCACACTCTTAAAGGGAGTGCTCCTAACCGCAGCTTGTTACCTGTAAAAAAGACACCTGTCCACAGAAGCAATCAATCAATCAGATTCCAAACTCTCCACCATGGCCAAGACCAAAGAGCTCTCCAAAGATGTCAGGGACAAGATTGTAGACCTACACAAGGCTGGAATGGGCTACAAGACCATCGCCAAGCAGCTTGGTGAGAAGGTGACAACATTTGGTGCGATTATTCGCAAATGAAAGAAACACAAAAGAACTGTCAATATCCCTCGGCCTGGGGCTCCATGCAAGATCTCACCTCGTGGAGTTGCAATGATCATGAGAACGGTGAGGAATCAGCCCAGAACTACACGGGAGGATCTTGTCAATGATCTCAAGGCAGCTGGGACCATAGTCACCAAGAAAACAATTGGTAACACACTACGCCGTGAAGGACTGAAATCCTGCAGCGCCCGCAAGGTCTCCCTGCTCAAGAAAGCACATATACATGCCCGTCTGAAGTTTGCCAATGAACATCTGAATGATTCAGAGGACAACTGGTGAAAGTGTTGTGTCAGATGAGACCAAAATGGAGCTCTTTGGCATCAACTCAACTCGCCGTGTTTGGAGGAGGAGGAATGCTGCCTATGACCCCAAGAACACAATCCCCACCGTCAAACATGGAGGTGGAAACATGATGCTTTGGGGGTGTTTTTCTGCTAAGGGGACAGGACAACTTCACTGCATCATTTGACGGGGCCATGTACTGTCAAATCTTGGGTGAGAACCTGCTTCCCTCAGCCAGGGCATTGAAAATGGGTCGTGGATGGGTATTTCAGCATGACAATGACCCAAAACACACGGCCAAAGCAACAAAGGAGTTGCTCAAGAAGAAGCACATTAAGGTCCTGGAGTGGCCTAGCCAGTCTCCAGACCTTAATCCCATAGAAAATCTGTGGAGTGAGCTGAAGGTTCGAGTTGCCAAACGACAGCCTCGAAACCTTAATGACTTGGAGAAGATCTACAAAGAGGAGTGGGACAAAATCCCTCCTGAGATGTGTGCAAACCTGGTGGCCAACTACAAGAAACGTCTGACCTCTGTGATTGCCAACAAGGGTTTTGCCACTAAGTCATGTTTTGCAGAGGGGTCAAATACTTATTTCCCTCATTAAAATGCAAATCAATTTATAATATTTTTGACATGCGTTTTTCTGGATGTTTTTGTTGTTATTCTGTCTCTTATTGTTCATATAAACCTACCATTAAAATTATAGACTGATCATTTCTTTGTAAGTGGGCAAATGTACAAAATCAGCAGGGGATCAAATACTTTTTCCCCCACTGTAATGCAACTCCCGAGCACGGTTAGCCTAGATTTCCCCGGGAACAAACAGCAAAATTAAGATTATCATCCTATCCTCGTCGCCAAATTGTCGTGGAATTATTCGAATCAAAGGAGAGACTTTTAGATTTCTTCAAAACAATGTAACTATATTATTTCATTACTGCAGTAATGGAGTTGGTCGGTAACCACCCTTAAGGTAATCACTGAGAACTCTACGAGCAGAACTAAGCCAGAGAATTTTATGGTTAAGACGCATCCACCTGAATACGTGACAAACAACAGATTTGTGAAATTATACAAAGGTACATTGTGCTTTCATGCAATAGACAGCAAGATTTACATTGCACCAGGTTTCTAACTCTAGGTCATTTACTACTTGTTTCTACAGGTTATACAAAAATACTAGTGCAACATAGGACACTAGATCCTTCCCTTAATTTATGAAGTCCAGTATTCATCTGCCATGTGGGAGAAATAAACTGGAGGGAGGTTCTGCCTGGTACCGGCAGACAGGCACACAGACACTAAGCATGGAATGGAATGCAGTCTTTAGGTTTTATCACCAAGGCATCGTAAATCAACTGTCAGCGTTAAGCCTCAGAGACTCATCTCAGAAGAACAGACATTGTGAAAATACTAATGTGAATACATTCTAATATGAAAGTAATGTGATTAACATAATGTTGTAATTCTACCACACCCTATTGATGTAGTGTTGTGATTCCTGCAGGCCTGACAACCACTTCCTAGAAGCCATCTGCTGTTTCCCAATGGTCTACTTCATGGCTGGAACTATAGATAAGTAGGTGTTCATTACTCTTTCATTACTGGAACGCCCCACTTCACAGAATTCCAATGACCCTGGTCAATTCCAATGACATCCCAATGACATTATGCAGTGCCCCCCTCATTTACACATTAATTAGCTATACAGTGCATTTGGAAAGTATACGTTACAGCCTTATTCTGAAATTGATGAAGTTGTTGTTTTTCCGAATCAATCTCCACACAATATCCCCTAATGACAAAGCAAAAACACAAATTGTTGCAAATTTATTCCAAATAAAAAATTGAAAATATCACATTTACATAAGTATTCAGACCCTTTACTCAGTACTTTGTTGAAGCACCTTTGGCAGCGATTACAGCCTCGAGTCTTCTTTGGTATGATGCTACAAGCTTGGCACACCAGTATTTAGGGAGTTTCTCCCATTCTTCTCTGCAGATCCTCTCAAGCTCTGTCAGTTTGGATGGGGAGCATCGCTGCACCGCTATTTTCAGGTCTCTCTAGAGATGTTCGATCAGGTTCAAGTCCGGGCTCTGGCAGGGCCACTCAAGGACATTAAGAGACTTGTCCCAAAGCCACTCCTGTGTTGTCTTGGCTGTGTGCATCTCAAGGATGATCAATGGAAACAGGATGTCCAAAACCTTTTTTCACTTTCTATTTATGTTAAGCGGTAATGTGTGTAGATTGATGAGAATTATCTTTATTTAATCCATTTTAGAATAAGGCTGTAACGTAACAAAATGTGAAAAAAGTCAAGGGATCTGAATTCTTTCCGACTGCACTGTATATTATGTCACATATCATTACTATCCAGGGGATTTGCAATTAACGAGTGTCATTAATGACACATTATAGGTCAGGTAAAAGTCATGAATGTCATAATATGATATATTGTGTTGGGTTCTCTTTGTGGCAGCTTGTCACGATGTGTTTTGTTATGATGGGTTCTCTTTGTGGCAGCCTGGACAATCTTCTGCAGTGTGGCATCATCTATGCTGATAACCTGGTGGTGGTGGACAAGGAGAGCACCATGAGTGCTGAGGAAGACTATATGGCAGATGCCAAAACCATAGTCAACGTACAGACCATGTTCAGGTATGCTGTGAGATGCCTGCTTCTATGTTTAATGATATACAGTAAATGCGCTGCACACAGATTGGTTGATGGTCTTCATTTCAAGTAACCTATTACGGCACAGTGTGGACTGCTTACAGTATAGTAAATCATTATAAATACTCTGTCTTTAAAATTCAAGAGGGAAATTCATTTTTCAAGCATGGAACTGACATAAAACAATTAAATACACACTGGAAATTCAAACGAAATTCAGATGAATGTATCAGATGAAAGTCTCAGATGAAAGTCACATGAAATTCAGATCAAAGTTTTTTTTTTTTTTTTTTTCATGTCATAATGAAGTTAGATGAGAGTCAGATGACAGTCAGATGAAAGTCAGATGACAGTCAGATGGAAGAGTCAGATGAAGTGTTATATGAAGGTGTTAGATGCGAGTCAGATGACAGTCAGATGACAGTCAGATGGAAGTGTCAAATGAAGTGTCAGATGAAGGTGTTAGATGACAGTCAGATGAAAGTGTTAGATGAGAGTCAGATGAGAGTCAGATGAAAGTGTCAGATGAGAGTCAGATGAGAGTCAGATGAGAGTCAGATGAAAGTGTTAGATGAGAGTCAGATGACAGTCAGATGAAAGTGTTAGATGAGAGTCAGATGACAGTCAGATGACAGTCAGATGAAAGTGTTAGATGAGAGTCAGATGACAGTCAGATGAAAGTGTTAGATGAGAGTCAGATGACAGTCAGATGACAGTCAGATGAAAGTGTCAGATGAAGTGTCAGATGACAGTCAGATGGAAGTGTCAGATGAAGTGTCAGATGAAGGTGTTAGATGACAGTCAGATGAAAGTGTTAGATGTAGTTGTTTTTCATGAAAGTAAAATGAATAAACCATTGGGTGAAACTATATTAAACAGCATCTGTCAGAGCATCTATCATGGTAGAAAAGTTTCATTCAACATCCCAAAACTGAAACCATGCATCACCGCTAGATTGGTACTTACCCGTGAGCCCAAAGCATGGAATCTCTTTGACTCCTTCCTTCCTTCCTACTCTCTCTCTCTCTCTCTCTCCTCTTCCTCCACAATCTCCCTCCACCCTCTCCCTCTCTATCTACCCATCTATCCCTCCAGGCTGTTCCCCAGTCTTAGTATCATCACTGAGCTGACCCACCCTTCCAACATGAGATTTATGCAGTTCAGAGCTAAGGACTGCTACTCTCTGGCTCTCTCCAAACTAGAGAAGGTGAGTTCAGCGTGGGGGCATGTAACTCCTCCATCTTTAGATCTCAGAATTCAGGCCTCGTTACTGACTCTCTGTCTGTGTGGATGTCATGTGGGAGGGGAACTCTGTTACACAGACTCAGACATGAAGATATAAAGCTCTGGACTGGGTTAACAAGCCAGCTGATGACATTTCATGTGCTCTCTCTCCCTTCCCTCTTTCTCTCATTCTCTATCTCCTCCCTCTCTCCTCTCTCTCCTCTCTTCCCCCTCTATCTCATCCCTCTCCCCTATCTGCTCTATCCTCCCACTCTCTCTCTCTTCTCCCTCCCTTTCTCTCTCTTCTCCCTCCCTTTCTCTCTCCTTCCCTCCCTCTCTTTCTCTGCTCTCTCCTCCCTCTCCCCCTTACAGATAGAGCGTGATAAGGGTTCCAACCTGGCCTTCATGTTCCGTCTGCCGTTCGCTGCAGGCAGAGTGTTCAGTATCAGTATGCTGGATACGCTGCTCTACCAGGTGGGTATTAGGGGTTATATCCCAAATAGCAACCTTTTCCATATGTAGTGCATTACGTTTGACCAGGGCCTATAGGGACTGAAGACATTTCTGAATATGTAGGGAATAGGATACCATTTGGGACGTAGCTAGGGAGTTTATCCGCAGTGTATCACCTTGTCTCAGCCAGCAGAGTGTAAATGGACTGTTTGATCAGCTTAGTCTCTCCCGTAGGCACAGATCTATGATCAGCTTAGTCTCTCCCTTAGGCACAGATCTATGATCAGCTTAGTCTCTCCCTTAGGCACAGATCTATGATCAGCTTAGTCTCTCCCTTAGGCACAGGTCTATGGTCAGCTTAGTCTCTCCCTTAGGCACAGATCTATGATCAGCTTAGTCTCTCCCTTAGGCACAGATCTATGATCAGCTTAGTCTCTCCCTTAGGCACAGATCTATGATCAACTTAGTCTCTCCCTTAGGCACTATGATCGGCTTAGTCTCTCCCTTAGGCACAGATCTATGATCGGCTTAGTCTCTCTCTTATGGCACAGGTCTATGATCAGCTTAGTCTCTCCCTTAGGCACAGGTCAGCTTAGTCTCTCCCTTAGGCACAGGTCTATGGTCAGCTTAGTCTCTCCCAGAAAAATAGAGAGAGAGAGAGAGATCTACCGTATGTTTAAGAGCTATGTGATCATTCACTACTCTATAATGTTTCCTCTGGGACTAGAAATTTGTATTTTCAGCTATGGTTCCTCCTGTTTGTTAATGCATTCTCTTGTTTTTACAGTCATTTGTGAAGGACTATATGATTCCCATAGCAAGACTTCTACTAGGCCTGGACACCACGCCAGGGTCGGGTTACCTGTGTGCAGTAAGTATGGATATCTACAGTATGTTAGGGTGTGTGTGTGTGTGTGTGTGTGTGTGTGTGTGTGTGTGTGTGTGTGTGTGTGTGTGTGTGTGTGTGTGTGTGTGTGTGTGTGTGTGTGTGTGTGTGTGTGTGTACTGAATGTGTCTACTTCCCTGCTCTTCCCCAGATGAAGGTGACAGAGGAGGACCTGTGGATCAGGACATATGGCAGGTTGTTCCAGAAGCTGTGTTCCTCCAGTGCTGAGATTCCTATAGGCATCTACCGTACAGAGTCTCACATGTTCTCCTCCTCTGAGGTAAGACAGAATGGACACAGACCCTGTTCAAATACTTTAAAGATGCATCCTTCCTTCCGTTCTGCCTTTCTTCATTCCTTCCTTCCTTCATTCCTTCCTAAATTCCTTCCTTCCTACCTTAATTCCTTTCTTTCTTCCCTTCTTTCTTCCTTTTTGGCCTTAGAAGGATACTTTAGGATTTTTTCATACTTGACACAGAGACATAAAAATGGTATCTACCAGTTGATCTGACTCTGGGGAAGTAGATAAAGGGCCTCGTTGCCAAAATCCCAAAGTATCCCTTATTTTTTTCCTTCCTTGTTGAAGTACAGTGGGGCAAAAAAGTATTTAGTCAGCCACCAATTGTGCAAGTTCTCCCACTTCAAAAGATGAGAGAGGCCTGTAATTTTCATCATAGGTACACTTCAACTATGACAGACAAAACGAGGGGAAAAAAATCCAGAAAATCACATTGTAGGATTTTGAATGAATTTATTTGCAAATTATGGTGGAAAATAAGTATTTGATCAATAACAAAAGTTTATCTCAATACTTTGTTATATACCCTTTGTTGGCAATGACACAGGTCAAACATTTTCTGTAAGTCTTCACAAGGTTTTCACACACTGTTGCTGGTATTTTGGCCCATTCCTCCATGCTGATCTCCTCTAGAGCAGTGATGTTTTGGGGCTGTCGCTGGGCAACACGGACTTTCAACTACCTCCAAAGATTTTCTATGGGGTTGAGATCTGGAGACTGGCTAGGCCACTCCAGGACCTTGAAATGCTTCTTACGAAGCCACTCCTTCGTTGCCCGGGTGGTGTGTTTGGGATCATTGTCATGCTGAAAGACCCAGCCACGTTTCATCTTCAATGCCCTTGCTGATGGTAGGCTTTGTTACTTTGGTCCCAGCTCTCTGCAGGTCATTCACTAGGTCCCCCCGTGTGGTTCTGGGATTTTTGCTCACCGTTCTTGTGATAATTTTCACCCCACGGGGTGAGATCTTCCGTGGAGCCCCAGATCGAGGGAGATTATCAGTGGTCTTGTATGTCTTCCATTTCCTAATAATTGCTCCCACAGTTGATTTCTTCAAACCAAGCTGCTTACCTATTGCAGATTCAGTCTTCCCAGCCTGGTGCAGGTCTACAATTTTGTTTCTGGCATCCTTTGACAGCTCTTTGGTCTTGGCCATAGTGGAGTTTGGATTGTGACTGTTTGAGGTTGTGGACAGGTGTC
Source organism: Salmo trutta (assembly GCF_901001165.1). Taxonomy (NCBI): domain Eukaryota; kingdom Metazoa; phylum Chordata; class Actinopteri; order Salmoniformes; family Salmonidae; genus Salmo; species Salmo trutta. The sequence continues at coordinate 36,090,548 of NC_042965.1, read as the reverse complement.
TTTTATACTGATAACAAGTTCAAACAGGTGCCATTAATACAGGTAACGAGTGGAGGACAGAGGAGCCTCTTAAAGAAGAAGTTACAGGTCTGTGAGAGCCAGAAATCTTGCTTGTTTGTAGGTGACCAAATACTTATTTTCCACCATAATTGGCAAATAAATTCATTCAAAATCCTACAATGTGATTTTCTGAATTTTTTTTCTCATTTTGTCTGTCATAGTTGACGTGTACCTATGATGAAAATTACAGGCCTCTCTCATCTTTTGAAGTGGGAGAACTTGCATAATTGGTGGCTGACTAAATACTTTTTTGCCCCACTGTAAGTGAAAGCAATAGGGATAGTAACCTTGCTTTCACTTGTCAAATCACATAATGATCAGTGATTGTCTCAAGGGTGACAAAAAAAGGAAGGTTGCATTCTGAAAAAGTATTTGAACAAACCCGCCTATGAGTCATCCATAGATTATGGCCAATATATTTGTGCTATAATTGTGCTGCTATTCATTGTAATGATGCTTCATATGTGTCAATTAGTTATTTGGTGCTGCAATTCACACACACAAACATTCTTGATCAAGTAAATGATATTTACTATTGTCAATGCTACTCTGTTCAGTTTTTTTTATTTCATCCATGGTGTGTTTTTGTTTGTTTGGTCTGTCTCATTCCTAGTTAAAGGATGGGTACCCACAGGTAAGATGGCATTATGGTCACATAACTGTCATTATCTGCTGAAATGTGCAGTGCAACAAAAAACAACAGCATACATGTAGCTATTCTGTTTTATTCGGCATGAAACACTTTGGTGAAGCTGTCACCCAAGCGCTTATTCATAATGCATTATAAATGCTTCCAGTTTATAGAACTTCTATCGCTGATGGAAAGTGTTAACAAAACATCCTATTGGATCCTCATACTGTCCACACAGTTGATATGGTATTAACCCTTCACCCTCCCCCTAGTCTCATCACAGTTGATATGGTATTAACCCTTCACCCTCCCCCTAGTCTCATCACAGTTGATATGGTATTAAACCTTCACCCTCTCCCTAGTCTCATCACAGTTGATATGGTATTAACCCTTCACCCTCCCTCTAGTCTCATCACAGTTGATATGGTATTAACCCTTCACCCTCCCCCTAGTCTCATCACAGTTGATATGGTATTAACCCTTCACCCTCCCCCTAGTCTCATCACAGTTGATATGGTATTAACCCTTCACCCTCCCCCTAGTCTCATCACAGTTGATATGGTATTAACCCTTCACCCTCCCTCTAGTCTCATCACAGTTGATATGGTATTAAACCTTCACCCTCCCTCTAGTCTCATCACAGTTGATATGGTATTAACCCTTCACCCTCCCCCTAGTCTCATCACAGTTGATATGGTATTAACCCTTCACCCTCCCCCTAGTCTCATCACAGTTGATATGGTATTAACCCTTCACCCTCCCCCTAGTCTCATCACAGTTGATATGGTATTAACTCTTCACCCTCCCCCTAGTCTCATCACAGTTGATATGGTATTAACCCTTCACCCTCCCCCTAGTCTCATCACAGTTGATATGGTATTAACCCTTCACCCTCCCCCTAGTCTCATCACAGTTGATATGGTATTAACCCTTCACCCTCCCCCTAGTCTCATCACAGTTGATATGGTATTAACCCTTCACCCTCCCCCTAGTCTCATCACAGTTGATATGGTATTAACCCTTCACCCTCCCCCTAGTCTCATCACAGTTGATATGGTATTAACCCTTCACCCTCCCCCTAGTCTCATCACAGTTGATATGGTATTAACCCTTCACCCTCCCCCTAGTCTCATCACAGTTGATATGGTATTAACCCTTCACCCTCCCCCTAGTCTCATCACAGTTGATATGGTATTAACCCTTCACCCTCCCCCTAGTCTCATCACAGTTGATATGGTATTAACCCTTCACCCTCCCCCTAATCTCATCACAGTTGATATGGTATTAACCCTTCACCCTCCCTCTAGTCTCATCACAGTTGATATGGTATTAAACCTTCACCCTCCCCCTAGTCTCATCACAGTTGATATGGTATTAACCCTTCACCCTCCCCCTAGTCTCATCACAGTTGATATGGTATTAACCCTTTACCCTCCCCCTAGTCTCATCACAGTTGATATGGTATTAACCCTTCACCCTCCCCCTAGTCTCATCACAGTTGATATGGTATTAACCCTTCACCCTCCCCCTAGTCTCATCACAGTTGATATGGTATTAACCCTTCACCCTCCCCCTAGTCTCATCACAGTTGATATGGTATTAACCCTTCACCCTCCCCCTAATCTCATCACAGTTGATATGGTATTAACCCTTCACCCTCCCCGTAGTCTCAAGTCTCCATCAATGTAGAGGACACCGGCGGTGACGATCAGAGGGACAACAGACGCGAGTCATGGAAGGAGAAGACCAGAACACACCGGATGTCCACCACCAGCGAATCAGAACACCCGTTACTGAGGAAGAAGAGCCTCCAGTGGGCGCGGCGTCTGAGCCGTAAGAACACAAAACCTCCGAGCCGCTCTGAGCGGTTCTCACAGCAGCGCCTCAACCTGTACCGACGCTCAGAGAGACAGGAGCTGTCTGAGCTGGTTAAGAACCGCATGAAGCACCTGGGACTGCCCACTGTCGGATACGGTGAGCAGAATGTAAAATGGACACCCTGATAGTACTGAGGGGCATTACAGGGTGCTGTGTCTTATTTATTAACTGAGGGGCAGTACAGGGTGCTGTGTCTTATTTATTAACTGAGGGACAGTACAGGGTGTTGTGTCATACTTAGTAACTGAGGGGCAGTACAGGGTGCTGTGTCATATTTATTAACTGAGGGGCAGTACAGGGTGCTGTGTCATATTTATTAACTGAGGGGCAGTACAGTGTGTTATGTCATATTTATTAACTGAGGGGCAGTACAGGGTGTTGTGTCATATTTATTAACTGAGGGGCAGTACAGGGTGTTGTGTCATATTTAGTAACTGAGGGGCAGTACAGGGTGTTGTGTCATATTTATTAACTGAGGGGCAGTACAGGGTGTTGTGTCATACTTAGTAACTGAGGGGCAGTACAAGGTGTTGTGTCATATGTATTAACTGAGGGTGTCACGCCCTGACCATAGAGGGCCTTTTTATTTTCTCTATTTGGTTAGGTCAGGGTGTGATTTGGGTGGGCATTCTAGATTATGTATATCTATGTTTTTTTTATTTCTATGTTGGTCTGATATGGTTCCCAATCAGAGGCAGCTGTCTTTCGTTGTCTCTGATTGGGTATCATATTTAGGCAGCCTTTTCCCACTGGGTTTTTGTGGGATCTTGTTTTTGTATAGCTGCTTTGTAAGCCTGCAGAACTTTATGTTCGTTTTTGTATTTCGTTGTTTTGATGGTGTCCATTTTAATAAAGAGAAAATGTTTGCCTGCCACGCTGCACCTTGGTCTCATCCTTCAGACGAACATAACAGAAGATCCCACCATAAACGGACCAAGCAGCGTGGCAAGGAGGAGTGGACATGGGAGAACATCCTGGACGGCAAAGGATCCTGGACGTGGGAGGAGATCCAGGCCAGATGGGATCGCCTCCCATGGGAACAGGTGGAAGCAGCGAGGGAGGAACGGCGACGATGGAAGCCCGAGAGGCAGCTCCCCCCAAAAAATGGGGGGGGGGGGCACACGGGGAGAATAGCGCAGTCAGGGTTTAGACCTGAGCCAACTCCCCGTGCTTACCGTGGGGAGCGTGTGACCAGTCAGGCACCGTGTTATGCGGTAATGCGCACTGTATCTCCAGTGCGCCTTCACAGCCCAGTTCGTCCTGTGCCAGCGCCCTGCACTTGCCGAGCTAAAGTGAGCATCCAGCCAGGACGAGTTGTGCCAGCCCTACGCTCCAGACCTCCAGTGCGCCTCCACGGCCCAGTATATCCTGTGCCAGCTCCGCACACCCGGTCTCCAGTGCGTCTATCCAGCCTGGTATGCCCTGTGCCTGCTCCATGCACCCGGCCTCCAGTGCGTCTCCCCAGTCCGGTGAGACCTGTTCCGGCTCCACATACAAAGCCTCCAGTGATGATCCATGGCACAAAGCCTCCAGTGATGATCCATGGTCCGGAGCCTGTAGTGATGATCCATGGCACGAAGCCTCCAGTGATAATCCATGGCCTGGAGCCTCCAGTGATAATCCATGGCATGAAGCCTCCAGTGATAATCCATGGCACGAAGCCTCCAGTGATGATCCATGGCACGGAGCCTGTAGTGATGATCCATGGCACGAAGCCTCCAGTGATAATCCATGGCCTGGAGCCTCCAGTGATAATCCATGGCATGAAGCCTCCAGTGATAATCCATGGCACGAAGCCTCCAGTGATGATCCATGGCACGGAGCCTGTAGTGATGATCCATGGCACGGAGCCTGAAGCGACTGTCCCCGGTCCGGAGCCTGCAGCGACGGTCCCCAGTCCGGAGCCTCCAGCAACGGTCCCCAGTTCGGAGTCTTCAGCGACGGTCTGCAGTCCGGAGCCTCCATAGGCGGTCTGCAGTCAAGAGCCTCCAGTGACGGTCTGCAGTCCAGAGCTTCCAGCGACGGTCTGCAGTCCAGAGTCTTCAGCGGTGGTCTGCAGTCCAGAGTCTCCAGCGGCGGTCTGCAGTCCAGAGTCTCCAGCGGCGGTCTGCAGTCCAGAGTCTCCAGCGGCAGTCAGCAGTCCAGAGTCTCCAGCGGCAGTCGGCAGTTCAGAGCCTCCAGCGACGATCGGCAGTTCAGAGCATCCAGTGGGGGTTCCCAGTTCAGAGCCTCCGGCGATGGTCCGGTTCCTCCGGTGATGATCCACGGTCCGGAGCTTCCGGCGACGATCCACGGTCCGGGTCCTCCGGCGACGATCTACAGTCCGGAGCTTTCGGCGACGACCCCCAAAAGAGAGTCGCCACCGAGGATGGCGGATCCGCGAGCAGAGCAGAGTCTATGTCCCACACCGGAGCTGACACCAAGTCCTAAATGCCCACCCGGACCCTCCCCTATTGAGTCAGGTTTTGCGGCCGGATTCCGCACCTTTGGGGGGGGGGGGGGGCGCATCTAGGACTTGGTGTCGGCTCCCATGTGGGACATAGACTCCGCTCGTTGTTTTGACGGTGTTCATTTTAATAAAGAGAAAATGTTTGCCTGCCACGCTGCACCTTGGTCTCATCCTTCAGACGAACATAACAGAGGGGCAGTACAGGGTGCTGTGTCATATTTATTAACTGAGGGGCAGTACAGGGTGCTGTGTCATATTTATTAACTGAGGGCCAGTACAGGGTGCTGTGTCATATTTATTAACTGAAGGGCAGTACAGGGTGTTGTGTCATATTTATTAACTGAGGGGCAGTACAGGGTGCTGTGTCATATTTATTAACTGAAGGGCAGTACAAGGTGTTGTGTCATATTTATTAACTGAGGGGCAGTACAAGGTGCTGTGTCATATTTATTAACTGAGGGGCAGTACAGGGTGTTGTGTCATTTAGTTACGGAGGGGCAGTACAGTGTGTTGTGTCATACTTAGTAACTGAGGGGCAGTACAGGGTGTTATGTCATTTAGTAACTGAGGGGCAGTACAGGGTGTTGTGTCATTTAGTTACTGAGGGGCAGTACAGGGTGTTGTGTCATTTAGTTACTGAGGGGCAGTACAAGGTGCTGTGTCATTTAGTTACCGAGGGGCAGTACAAGGTGCTGTGTCATTTAGTTACTGAGGGGCAGTACAGGGTGTTGTGTCATTTAGTTACGGAGGGGCACTTCAGTATATGTGTAATCTTTCATAGTTTGGCTATTGGTGCTGTATGGAATGAGAATGATGAGGGATAAGTTGGAGAATTTAGGATGGACATTATTGTTGGAGATGTTTGCGGTATATTTTGCTCTAAATTAGATATTATTGTTTGTCAATGACTAATTACTATTCTCAGCAGATGGAAATACTATCGTAGTAATATTATTAAGTTGTGTTGGTTTTTTAAAGACTGTTGTTTTCACCATACAACCTTGCCATCCATTCACCTCACTTCATTGAACACCATTTCAAGGGTTGTAGAGAAGTGTCATAATGCCTCATAACATCAATAACCATATAAACATCCCACAATGCCTTACATTAACATTGAGGAGTATCCCGTGCTCATTCCCCATTATTCAAAGTACTCTACATGACAGTATGACAATGAACCTGCATAACCTGTTATGGATGTGCTTAACCTCTCTATGAATGTGCATAACCCTTCACTTGGATGGAAGGACGACTGAAGCATATGAAGCATTTTGCCTGCACCTCCGGCCTTTCTTTTCCTCTCTCCTCAGCTTCCTTCACCCTCTTTTTGCAAAAGAAAAAATGATTTCTCTATATAATTCTCCATATAATTCCATATAATGCTTATTACGTAATACAGCCAGAAAGGCATTAAAAAAACGGAAAAAAGGCCTTCTTAATAAAGGATTACCGTTATTTTGAAATTGAATGCTTGAGCCAGAAATAGATATTTACATAATAAATAATCAAATAATTCTACAATTATAAAAAATATATATTTAATAGCCTACCGTTTAACATGGGAACATGATTTTTTCTTTCTTTGCCTGTTAGTTTGTTTTTACTTCCCCATTTGAAAACTGCAATTTGCATTTTTGCTGCTTGCCTGACCTTTTCTTTCTTCTCTCCTTTCTTTTTCCTTTCTGCCTTTCCCGTCTGGCTTGTAGAGGATGTTGCTAATCTTACCGCGAGCGATGTCATGAACCGAGTAAATCTAGGATATTTACAAGGTAATCCCACGTACAGTAGTGGTCACATACAGTATGCAACACATTTAATGTAGTCATCACTCTCTTAAACGTGTCAAGTGTTCTGAAAGCATTTGAATGACATCCTATATGTTGGAGAGTAATGCTATTCTGTGACCTATGGTCAAGTAAGAATGTTGTTAGGGGAATGTTTTCTTCTAATATCTCTAATAATTATATTTTGGAAGAAAGTGGTGAATATAGGCCTACCACCATCCCTCTAAAAGGGGAGACAGGTTGAGGTTTGAAGCAGTAGTAGTTTAGTATCTGTTTTGCACATCTATATGAGTAACAGAGTAAGAATGCTGTGATATTGAATGACAGTACTACAGTCACTGGCGTAACACAGCAAGGTCGAAGTTCGCGGCCCCCCCCCCAATGTAAAATCAAAGTATAGACTACCGATCACTGTCCACGGCGCTGAAACTGCGACATGTCTATGTGGCTGCATGCCTATCGGATCAATGGTAAGCTTTCTGTGGTGCCAGGGCTTAGCTTAGCTTTAGGTAATAGATAAATGTTTATTGGTAGGCCTATTTGGTCGTCATTTTCTCATTTTCTCAAGCTATACACAGTGTCGCAAAGCTGCCATTTAGACTGCTGACTGGCGGCAAAAATGTAATTCAAGTTTGAAATTCAAACATTGCAGATTGTAAAGTAAATGTTTGATGCAACTGTATACTAATCAGCTACCAATCGATTGTTTTTTAAATATACAACTGTCCTGTATAGCTACCTGAACCTGGCTGCATGACATGAGCCTTCCTCACGCTCTCTCCCAGCTTGGATAGAAAGTTGCTGTGAATAAAAACAGTCTGTTAATGCTAAATAATACAGTCAGTCCACCCTCAAAACACTAACTCACTAGAGATCGCTTCATTATGCAGTGTAGGCTAATATCTATAGCTATGTACAGTATTTGTCTGCTATTTACTATAAAGTTGTAATAAAAATGACACGTCATCTAGCCTAACAACGAGGGAAAAATTGGTCGCTGCAGGATAAATTTAGCCACTGTTAGTGGTTGAACTCTGCATCTTTTGTACGTCTAAAAGCCTAAACAAATGGGCTGCAAATTTTCAAGGTATATTAAATTAAATCCAGACTCCCCTGGTCTCCTGAAGTCCTTTTTTGTGTGTGAATGTTTTCACCATGGCCTGTAGGTCCAGGTTGCGGGCCAGACTGTTTTCTATATTGAGTATTGTCAACCCAGACAGTCTTTCCTGTGACATTGTGCATTATATGTCCATTGCGCTGCACACAATTTTAACTTAGTCTTGAGTGATGCATGCCAAGATATACCAGAGATAAGGGACTGTTGATATTAAATGCTGGTTCACCGGTGTGAACAATATCACAAACATATGTTTTTTTGTACCATCCCTCAAGAACTGTTGTCCTCCGCTAAAGATGATAATCTGTTTGCATCTGCCAATTTATTGTCTGTCCAGTATCCAGACGACCTGTTCCTAGAGCTTCCTATACAGTTCATCTCTTTCTGTAATGTGTTGAGTCTGGCAATTAAGGAGAATGAGAGGCTCAATTAAAGATGATGCAGAACTGCTTATTTGAAGCACCACTCCCTTCTGACCAGTTTCTGTGATGTTGCTACGGCAATCAAGCTGTTTTTAACCATCCCAGTAACTGTCTCTTCTGCAGAAAGGTTGTTTTCTAAACTAAAACTCATAAAGAACTACCTAAGAGTCATTAGGCTCTCGGTCTGATATGAGCTCTTGAACACCTGAGTAAGCTCCACTCATTACACTGGCACCGTTGTAACCTTGACCAAAACATTTGTTCACCGATATCCCCTTACTTCTCTACTCATTACACTGGCACCGTCGTAGAGTTGACAACGACATTTGTTCACCGATATCCCCTTACTTCTCCACTCATTACACTGTCACCGTTGTAACCTTGACCACGACATTTGTTCACCGATATCCCCTTACTTTCAATCAGTTCAATCATTTATTTTTCAAGGCCTGAGGCACTTTGATCAGTCACATTCCTGAAGCTCAAGAAACAAACACTTAGCTTCCTAGTACATATGGAAATTAAAAAGGTTTATGAATGACTTTTTGAAGGGTTAATGTCAAAAGAATTTGTAAATATATATATATAAACCTCAATGACAGGCGCATGGGCCTCCAGAGTTCGTGGTCCCCCTGTCTTGCGGGGGCTGTGGGGGTGTCTGGTTCGCCAGTGACTACAGTAGCCTGTGAGTGACAGAGTAAGAATGCTGTGTTATTGAACAAGACTACAGTAGCCTGTGAGTGACAGTGTTGGCCGTCTTAGAGTTACAGGGCATTTCAGAGCAGCCGTTAGGAGAGGAGACCAGAACAGGTTAGATGGAGACTCATGATCAAACATCACTACTGCATGACTCTGTGTGATGATGGCAGTGGTGGGTGGCAGACAGTCTTTCTTTCTCTCTGTCCTCTGCATTGTGTGGACTGAAGTGGGAGACATAGGCCTAGTTCACACTTAGGTTGAACAACTGATGTACGGTAGTCAAATATGTTGTAGGCTACATCAGTTTTACCTGTGTTAACTAAGCCTTGTTGACTGGCGATGGATGAGGAGAGATGGCCAGACGGAGTACCAAGTTACTGCAGGGCAGGAGAGTGTGGTTAGATACATTACAGGGTGGTGGGATGGGACAGGACAGAGTGGAGCAGAAAGCATTATGCCTGTGTTGTTCAGAAGGTCAACAGTTCATAGCTATCCGCACACCAAAGCTACACTGGGAATTGTGTAGAAATATAACTGTGGTTGTTAACAGATAATCCCATTTAGCATTTGATTAGCCTAAATACCAAATAATTTGTAATATTCATCACATTTTAGTCCCTCTGAATGACATTACAAGATGATCCTAGATTGATGCTATATTTTGACCCCTTCCAATCCCACACTCCCAATGTATTTTGCTTCACTCTTTGATTAGTTAAGCCTCACTTCGTTTGGTTGAACCTCACTTCGATTGATTGAGCCACACCTCATTTGGTTGAGCCTCACTTCGATTGGTTGAGCCTCACCTCGTTTGGTTGAGACTCACTTCGATTGGTTGAGCCTCACTTCGATTGGTTGAGCCACACCTCGTTTGGTTGAGCCTCACTTCGATTGGTTGAGCCTGCCCTGCCGGATGCCAGAGCATGTCCTATTTGTGTTTGTGGGTCTGTCAACATTTCTATATGGGGGGGCTGAGTGTCGTTGGCATGGCAACCATGGTGACGTGTTGACGTGAGTGACCAGGCAGACGTCTAGAATGTGCAGAAGGTGAATCGATACAGTTGGACAGTGTCTGCATGTCTTTCTTATACCGCGCATGGAGGGATACGCTTGCCTTGTGGCAGCATGGGCCTACCCTGTACCAGCCATGCCCTGTCAGTAACGGTTAGACCTTCTCTCTCTCCTGCCCACTCCGCCTGGCATTATAAGGGGCAAACACAGGTGGGTTTGGAGAAGCAGATGCACTTTACCCCCCAACCCCCAAGCTTGAGCCCCATTCTGTCCCAGGTACACAGCTTCTCACTCTTACACGCAAACAGGTAAAACACACACAGCCCTGACCTTAGATCAGTGACTAGGGGCAACTTGATCCTACTTCAAGACAAGCACAGGACGTCAGGGGATGCTATATCAAGGGGTACACAGTTACACACCATTGATTATATTTGAATAGACATTAAGAAAATGAACACAGGACTCGTAGCAAACAAGATATATACTGTAGACTTGCTTTATATGCATATGAATTTTTATACAAGTCTACACCCTTACTGAAGATCAAGGAGTCAGGGAATCCTATAGTTTCAGTTGCTAAACAGAGCATTAGTGGGCTGATGTTGACTAGTAAAACCAGACCATCTGTGAATACCTGTCCCTGTTCTGTTCCAGATGAGATGAACGACCAGCAGAACACTCTGTCCTACGTTCTCATCAACCCCCCTCCAGACACCATGCTGGAGCTCAATGACATTGTGTAAGTACCGACGAGAGGTGGGATCAGCGGCCTCTTCTTCTCTTTTCAGTATGTACTATACTGTACCTAGCTGTGTCGACTGTACACCAACCTTGGGTATGGTATACAATACTGTTCCCAATTGGGCACAGCAGTCTATTTTGGACAGTACAGTTCTCTAGTAGTGTGTTCTATAAAAATGTGGATGTGACCCAATAGAGTTGGTTTTGCCGTCGTCTCTCTCCAGGTACATTATCCGGTCTGACCCTCTGGCGGGTCCTAATGTGTCGGAGGATCCAGCACAAGGGCAGGGCAGCGGTGGCGGCCGGATGAGGCAAGACTTTGGCACTGAGACCAGGGACGAGACCCACCTGTGAAACCCCCTCACCTCACCCTGATTGCCAACCACCGGCACAATACACACACACACACACACACACACACACACACACACACACACACACACACACACACACACACACACACACACACACACACACACACACACACACACACACACACACACACACACACAGCTGCTATGGAAGGATGCATGAAGAGTGCCTCATCATTAACTAACTACTTCACCCCTTGGAGAGCATCAGACAGACGCGGCCCTCTTGGGGAGCATCAGACAGACGCGGCCCTCTTGGAGAGCATCAGACAGACTCGGCCCTCTTGGGGAGCATCAGACAGACGCGGCCCTCTTGGAGAGCATCAGACAGACGCGGCCCTCTTGGAGAGCATCAGACAGACGCGGCCCTCTTGGAGAGCATCAGACAGACGCGGCCCTCTTGGAGAGCATCAGACAGACGAGGCCCTCTTGGAGAGCATCAGACAGACGCGGCCCTCTTGGAGAGCATCAGACAGACGAGGCCCTCTTGGAGAGCATCAGATAGACGCGGCCCTCTTGGAGAGCATCAGACAGACGCGGTGGCCCTCTTGGAGAGCATCAGACAGACGCGGCGGCCCTCTTTGCAACAGATAAAACAGAAACAATGCACCAGTCACTGGAGGGAGAGAGACGGACTGGAAGCACGCCCCCTTCCGGACAAGTAAGCAACCAGAAGAGAGGATGATGTCAGAGGTCCTGTGACGCTCTGAATATTTAGAGGTTAGTTTGATTTAGCTCGTTCACACGCTTGGTGGGTGGAGCTCGCACTTTAGGACCAATGGAAGGGTGTCACAAGAGCAAACTCTGCCTGTATGGTATGCTGGTGAGCTAGACCAAGCACACCTGGTGTGTGTGTGGGGACTGTGTAGTTATCAGTTACGATAGCAAGTCATGTACGGAGTTTGGTACAGAAATGGTTATTCCTTATCACAATGTTATGGCAGTATTCTTACACATCAATCATGAAAGTACATAAGCACTTTTTAAATTACATTGATTTTCGTTTTTTGATTTTCCTATTTTCAATGTAGAAAACATTGTATCTTATATAGGGACCCTTTTACTGTTCGTTCTGGATGTTTCCCCATTTTGTTTAATAACAGGACATTTCTTATTAAAAGTCTAGAATAGTAAAGGAATTGAAGAAGCTATATAAATTCTTCCATGCCCCTACAGTATGTCGCTCTATTTGTGCCATATGGTATCTGGATATTTATTTTATATCTGTCAGTGTTCTACTTAAGCTAATGTACAATCATTCCCTATTTCTGACAGGATTTTATGAATTATTGTACATTACAGTACAATGATCCTGATTTTCAAAGCGGTTTACCGTGGAAAACCTATGTTGTTTTGCACAATAAAAGACAGGCGCAGTTAAAGTGATAGTTCACTACAAAATTAAAGTTTGTTATATGTTTTCAGATGTCAAAAGTAATCTAATGTAAAGATGAGTTTGAGTTAACTATCACTTGAAGTCTGTTTGTATGGCCAGTACATGGGCTTGGAGTACAGTGTTGCAAGCTGGATTCCAATATGTCCTTTCACTTATACAGGAATCACTTGTACAGTAAATGTAGTATTGTGTGTGCTTTAAATATTGAATCATTATTTAAGGGTTAGGGTATTTATGTTTTATTTTAATTTTTTCGATACTGTTGGACTGATATGTGTGGTTTTATCATTGTAAATAGTCTAACACTTTTAATCCTCATTGTTTGGTTACAAAAAAAAATATGGGTCATTATTACAGAAATGATAACAAGACGGACTTGAAATACTTTTGCACTAAGCTCTGTGGTCGTTAAGAGCGTTATAGCATGACCCTTTAACCCGAAACTTAAACTATACAATAAAACAGACTACCGTATTCACAGCACAGTATGAGTCAGTCTCCATACATTCAGAGAGAGGTGTTAAAAACAAAATATCAACTTAGTTAAGTAAGTTTGCAAAGTTTAAGGATCATTGTCATTGTAAATGATACAATATACTTTGTCCATTTTGATGGAATCTTTTTGGGTAAAGCCATCATACAAATACACACAAAAAGAGTACAGCATAATACATGTGTTTCCTGACTGTATGAATACGATTAGGTTGTTGAGAAAGTTTGTTATGATGGAGGAAAGGCAATTGATACTTTGATATCAGGACTGAAGTTGTTTAAGATATATTTCTTGCTGTGTTTGAGATGTATAGTATTCCATTGATTTACTGTAAGTGTAGATAGAATATGTTTGATTCTAGCCAGGCCCCCAGAAAGGCAGTTTACAGATCTGGAGGACTAAAGAAGAGTACAGTTGGTCACCATGGAAACAATGAGCGTGTACAATCCCATCAATCACCATATAATTAGAATCCATAGAAAATCTGTTTGTGGTTTTTGAAGTTTATACTGTAGTATAGAAAAGGGCATGCAAACATAAAAAGCATGTTTTTAAATAAAGCTTGCCAAACCAGATATGTTTTCCTACAGTTAGGACCTGTGTGAAGTATCACACCTAGAAAATTAATCTGATGATATTATTCCCCGCTTCTTCATTTGATATCTTTATATGGAACCATGCATGTTCTCCAGACTTATCAAAAACCTTTGTTTACTTTATCATGTTTTTAATTCATTGTGAAAAGGTCCATTTTGTACTATTTCTTATTATGAAGTCTGTGTACTTCTCTACCATGGTGTAAAATATGAAACAATAAATGCTACATGCAGCCGGGAACATTGAAATGGATAAACAATCCTGTTGTTTGTTGAATCACAGAGAAACATGATCACTCAGAAACAGCATTGAGATAGCATTGCTGTTAATCATTATTAATGGGATGGCGGCGTTGGTTAGGGTAACACATGTTCAGTATTGATTCACTCTAATGTTGACAATGTACACAGTTATGAAACATAAACCAATAGAAGTAAAAAGATAAGATCACACCAGTATCATATAAAAAAGACTACATAGTGCTATAAAATTCTTAAAGCCACAGCCGGTCCTGTCCCTTCCTCTGTTTGCTGAGGTGTGTCTTTTACCACTTGTCTCTGGTTCATTGACCCTGGTTCTGAACCACCTCCTGCAGCAAGTCAATAGAGGTGTATTCATTATCCAGCAGCAGGTTGTCATCACTGGGAGAGCCACCACTAGGGGGATCCCCACTACGCTCTCTTCTCTCCCTGCAGCGACTCTTTGGCACCCCCTTTGGGTTGGATTTGCCTCTACTCTGTCTGGGAGCTCTGTCTGAAGAAAACTGTGGGGTTTCTTGAGGTTTGTTCGCAAATTCTTCAGGCTTTTCTGGAGCAGGAAGGATCCAGGTCTGGGTAAGGACCTCATTGGACATGAGTAGCATTGACAAGGACACACTTGACTCAATTGAGGGTTCAGCATGTCTAGTAGCATGATCTGGAGAGATTGTTTCAGAGCCTGGTCTACTCTTGAACTCCTCACCAGTCTCACCCCTTTCCTCTTCTGGGGGTGAAGATTCCAGAACACTGTCAGTAGTGTTGCCCCCCAGAGAAACATCAACTGAGAGTATCCATTTCACCTTCGACCTCTTGGTCAAGATCAGGTGATTGGTTGTTTGCTTTGACTTCAATCTCTTTGTCAGGGTCGGGGTCGTCTGATTGGTTTTCTGTTTCACCTTCAACCTCTTGGACAGGGTCACGGTCAGCTGAGAGATTCCCCGTTTCATCTTCATCCATCGATTGGTTCTCTCTTTCATATTTGACCTCTTGGACAGGGTCAAGTTTAGGGTCAGTGAAGAGACTCAGCCCCCTCTGTGTGGCGTTGTGGGCCTGCCACTGAACCAAGATGGGGGGAGACCCTCACTATGGCCTTCTTTGACCTTTGTGGCGGTCAGGGTTAGGTTTGGCCGAGTCAGCGGCAATAGTCAGATAAGGTATGATCTCTGTATCCTCAGAAGCCTGGGTTGTATTTCTGCTGCCATTTTGTAGATTCTCAGTCCTTTCATCATCACTCTCATGTTCCTGACTCGCTTCACCAGAAAGATCATCGTTTCCTGTCAGGTTTCTATCTCCCACCTGGACTCATTACATCCTGGCTCTTTGCTGCTCTCTACCTCTGACGTCTTCATATATTCATACAGGTTTTCTCCATCAGTCTCCACCCTGTGTAGTTCTCTATCGGTCTCCACTCTGTGTAGTTCTCCACCAGTCTCCATCCTGTGTAGTTCTCCACCAGTCTCCAGCCTGTGTAGTTCTCCACCAGTCTCCATCCTGTGTAGTTCTCTATCAGTCTCCATCCTGTGTAGTTCTCTATCAGTCTCCACTGTGTAGTTCTATATCAGCCTCCACCCTGTGTAGTTCTACACCAGTCTCCACCCTGTGTAGTTCTACACCAGTCTCCACCCTGTGTAGTTCTACATCAGCCTCCACCATGTGTAGTTCTACATCAGCCTCTACCCTGTGTAGTTCTCCAGCAGCCTCCACCCTGTGTAGTTTTCCATCAGCCTCTACCCTGTGTAGTTCTACATCAGTCTCCACCCTGTGTAGTTCTCCACCAGTCTCCACCCTGTGTAGTTCTCCACCAGTCTCCACCCTGTGTAGTTCTCCACCAGTCTCCACCCTGTGTAGTTCTATATCAGCCTCCACCATGTGTAGTTCTACATCAGCCTCTACCCTGTGTAGTTCTACATCAGTCTCCACCCTGTGTAGTTCTATATCAGCCTCCACCCTGTGTAGTTCTATATCAGCCTCCACCCTGTGTAGTTCTATATCAGCCTCCACCCTGTGTAGTTCTCCACCCTGTGTAGTTCTCTATCATTCTCCGCCCTGTGCAAATGTATATGTAAAAATAAATAAACATATTTACATATGTATTCAGACCCTTTGCTATGAGACTCAAAATTGAGCTGTTTCCATTGATCATCATTGAGATGTTTCTACAACTTGATTGGAGTCCAATTCAAATGATTGGACATGACTTGGAAAGGCACACACCTGTAAGGTCCCACAGTTGACAGTGCATGTCGGAGCAAAAACCAAACCGTGAGGTCGAAGGAATTGTCCATAGAGCTCAGAGACAGGATTGTGTCGTGGAAAAGATCTGGGGAAGGGCACCAAAACATTTCTGCAGCATTGAAGGTCCTCAAGAACACAGTGACCTCCATCATTCTTAAATGGAAGAAGTTTGGAACCACCAAGACTCTCCTAGAGCTGGCCGCCTGGCCAAACTGAGCAATCAGGGGAGAAGGGCCTTGGTCAGGCAGGTTACCAAGCACCCGATGGCCACTGACAGAGCTCCAGAGTTCCTCTGTGGAGATGGGAGAACCATATTGGCAGCACTCCACTAATCAGGCCTTTATGGTAGAGTGGCCAGACAGAAGCCACTCCTCAGTAAAAGGTACATGAAAGCCCGCTTGAAGTTTGCCAAAAAAGGGCCCCTAAAGGACTCAGACCCTGAGAAACAAGATTCTCTGGTCTGATTAAATCAAGATTGAACTCTTTGGCCTGAATGTCAAGCGTCACATCTGGAGGAAACTTTGCACCATCCCTACGGTGAAGCATGGTGGTGGCAGAATCATGCTGCGGGGATGTTTTTCAGCGGCAGGGACTGGGAGACTAGTCAGGATCAAGGCAAAGATGAACGAAGCAAAGTACAGAGAGATCCTTGATGAAAACGTGCTCCTGAGCATTCAGGACCTCACACTGGGGTGAAGGTTCACCTTCTCACAGGACAAGAACCCTAAGCACACAGCCAAGACAATGCAGGAGTGGCTTTGGGACAATTCTCTGAATGTCCTTGAGTGGCCCAGCCAGAGCCCGGACTTGAATCCGATCTAACATATCTGGAGAGACCTGAAAAGAACTGTGCAGCGACGCTACCCTTCCAACCGGACAGAGCTTGAAAGGATCTGCAGAGAAGAATGGGAGGATTGTGTGTAGATTGATGATCAAAAATAATAATTTTATCAATTTTACAATAAGGCTGTAACCTAGCAAAATGTGAAAAAAGTCAAAGGGTGTGAATACAGGTTTTTAGAAATGTATTATGAATAAAAAACTGATCACATTTACATAAGTATTCAGACCCTTTACTCTGTACTTTGTTGAAGCACCTTTGGCAGCGATTACAGCCTCGAGTCTTCTTGAGTTTGATGCTACAAGCTTGGCACACCTGTATTTAGGGAGTTTGGAGTTTCTCCAAGGCCCTTCTCCACCGATTGCTCAGTTTGGCTGGGGTGCCAGCTCTAGGAAGAGTCTTAGTGGTTCCAAACTTCTTCCATTTAAAACGTATGGAGGCCACTGTGTTTTTGGGGACCTTCAATTCTGCAGAATTCTTTTGTTACCCTTACCCAGATCTGTACCTCAACACAATCTTGTCTCTGAGCTCTGCGAACAATTCCTTTGACCTCATGGCTTGGTTTTTGCTCTGACATGCACTGTCAACTGTGAGAACTTATATAGACAGGTGTGTGCCTTTCCAAATCATGTCCAATCAATTGTGGTCAATTGTATTTACCACAGGTGGACTCCAATCAAGTTGGAGAAACATCTCAAGGATGCTCAATGGAAACAGGATGCACCTGAGCTCAATTTCGATTCTCATCACAAAGGGTCTGAATACTTATGCAAATAGAAATAGGTAGAATACTCACTATTCACGATGATCTACCTCAGAAAGTAGCCTTGCATGAAAGACTCCTATGTCCTACTAGAACATGTATTATTTACACAGAACTGAGGAGTAATTCTACCACAGATGGGGACAGAAAGCTGAGCGTTTGACAGTATGTGCTGTTCTGTGAATACATGACACTCAGAGAGCCACTTGAAGAGAATGAACTGCCCGTTGCCATGGTAGGTGTATGCATGACTGCAACAGTTTACCATGGTTATGAGTGCTGGATGCCATTGAGGCATGGCTGGGAGATCACCGTTGTTCTAGTTGAGTGGTAGAGGGAGAAACAGTTCACACTAGGGAGACCTGGAGGATAGCAGCACATCCACCAACTCCCTTATAGTGACGTGATCTGGGTTGAAATTAATTATATTGTCTTTTTGGCCCAGCCCCGATGGAACACCTAAATGATTTGAGTGAAACGTGCCTTCAATAATGCCTAGGTAACTGGTGTGGGGTGAAAACAAGGCATGCAAAACTATACTGTGAATATACAAGTGTCTCTGAATAGACGAGAACATACACATGTACAATACCAGTCAAAAGTTTGGACACATCTACTCATTCAAGGGTTTTTCTTTAGAATATTAGTGAAGACATCAAAACTATGAAATAACAAAAATGTAGTAACCAAAGACGTGTTAAACAAATCAAAATATATTTTAGATTCTTCAAAGTAACCACCCGTGGCATTCTCTCAACCAGCTTCATGAGGAATTATTTTCCAACAGTCTTGAAGAATTTCCCACAGATGGTGAGCACTTGTTGGCTGCTTTTCCTTCACTCTGCGGTCCAACTCATCCCAAACCATCTCAATTGGGTTGATGTCGGGTGATTGTGGAGGCCAGGTCATCTAATGCAGCACTCAATCACTCTCCTTCTTGGTCAAATAGCCCTTACACAGCCTGGAGGTGTGTTGGGTCATTGTTCTGTTGAAAAACAAATGATAGTCCCACTAAGCATAAACCAGATGGGATGGGGTATCGCTGCAGAATACTGTGGTAGTCATGCTGGTTAAGTGTGCCCAGCAAAGCACCCCCACGCGTCACGGTGGGAACCACAAATGCGGAGATCATCCACTCACCTACTCTGCGTCTCACAAAGACATGGCGGTTGGAACCAAAATCTAAAATTTGGACTCAGACCAAGGGACAGATTGCTCATGTTTTTTGGCCAAAGAAAGTCTCTTATTGGTGTCCTTTAGTAGTGGTTTCTTTGCAGCAACTCCAGCATGAAGGCCTAATTCACACAGTCTCCTCTGAACAGTTGATGTTGAGGTGTTTCTTTTTTTAACCATTATTTAACTAGTAAATTAACAAATTCTTGTTACTTGAACTCTGTAAAGCATTTATTTGTGCTGCAATCTGAGGTGCAGTTAACTCTATTGAACTTATCCTCTGCAGCAGAGGTAACGCTGGGTCTTCCTTTCCTGTGGCGGTCCTCATGAGACAGTTTCATCATAGCACTTTTTATTTCAAATCGACTGCACTTGAAGAAACTTTCAAAGTCCTTGAAATTTTCCGCATTGACTGACCTTCATGTCTTGGTCTTTTACCAAATAGGGCTATCTTCTGTATACCTTGTCACAACACAACTGATTGTCTCAAACGCATTAAGGAAAGAAATTCCACAAATTAACAAGGCACACCTGTTAACTGAAATGTATTCCAGGTGACTACCTCATGAAGCTGGTTGAGAGAATGCCAAGTGTGTGCAAAGCTGTCAAGACAAAAAGGTGGCTACTTTGAAGATTCTCAAATATATTTTGATTTGTTTAACACTTTTGCTTACTACGTCATTTCATAGTTGATGACTTCACTATTATTCTACAATGTAGAAAATAGTAAAAATAAAGAAACCCTGGAATGAATAGGGGTGTCCAAACGTTTGACTGGTGCTGAACTAACAAACTGTTGGTGATGTAGGCTGAAGTGTACAGAAAGTAAAATGTGAAAAGACAAATGAGAACAAAAGATTGAAATGTGTTTTAATAACTTTAAAAATTTATTCAGTTTCAGTGCTTCCATTTAAAAATAAATAGATGGTATGATCTCAAAGAAAGTCAAATGAACAGGGATGGGAAGTACACACAAAGTGATTAATGACAATATAATATTTTAGTAGACAAAAACACTAACATACAAAAGATCTATAAAAAATACATCAAATGCAGAAAATTATAATCAAGTACTCTATATATTTTTGGTGACTGCAGTATTAGTGAAGGAAGGAGGTTATTTTAGTTGACTGGTCACCCATTCTTAAATCTTAGTGTTTGGTTTTAGTTCAGGAAAGGTTTCAGTTTGGAGTGCACAGGAGTTCAGTTATGAAAAATATACCATCTTCCTTCTGCAATACATTTTGAATGCCCTTTTAAAGTTGATTTCCACTTTCTGTAATCAGTGAGTAAAGTGCACGTGCAACACTTAGTTGTTCTTGAGGCCAACATACGGTATCTAATAATAAGCACTTGGACAGAGAGAAAAAAATTAAATGGTGGCAGTGTTTGTTGACACCTTTCAGGAATGTTCTTTAATGTCGGTCGGTAGGTAAATAACTAGACCACAGTCCCACAGAGTGACCCATTATGAACATATTAAATACTGTCATTCAAACCGGTTACAGCAGAACATACACACACTCTTCAGAACAAGAGCATGCAGCTCTCTGGGGGAGGGGAGAAAAGCTGGCTTAGCAGGTTTGGGGTCAATTTCGTCAATTCAGGAAGTAAACAAAAATACAACTTTCATTTTACTTCCTGAATTGAAATGGAATGAATTGACCCCACCCATGGTGGGTAGCCGATCACTCATGGGGTAGAAGGGAGGGGGTACATTGCATGATAAAAGCCTTTGAAACGTGATGAGCGGAGTGCACCTTTATACAGGACGTAGTAGTGCCTAGTGGAGAGAAATGACTAGCTATAGCTACCTAACGTACGCCATACCGATTCATGTAATATGAAAAACACATCAGCGCCGATTACTGTATAACCAACCACAGTTTTCCATTAAAAAAAAATTAACAAAAACGTACAAAATAAGCATCATGACATTTTCGAAGAGTACCAAAGCCTATTATTTCCCGCACGTCTTTACCCCCTTGTTTTAAAAGGCCTAAAGGAGACTAGATGAGTAGTTTAAAAACAATCGTCACTATTCTACATCCCAGATAGACAGTGCTACGACGGGCTGCACTGCGCAAGTTTAGAAGAGTTTGAATAAATAGACAGTTGATACTAGCAGTATGATGCTTGTAGAAGGCCAGCAGATGGTCTGGGAGCCCAGTAACAAACAGGAGACAGTTCAGAGCAGCACATTGGACAGAGAGAACGGGAGAGGCAAAGTTGGCAATGCTTGTCTGGTAGCTAGTTAGTTATGCTGGAGATTGATTTGTTGCAGAACACTGGTCCTAGAAGTCCTAAAAGAACGTAAACTGGTCATCTCAGGTCGGATTTTGAAGTGGAGAGATTAAGAACCACCTACCCCCTCCAACAAGAGAGAGGAGGATGGGGGGGTTGAATGGGTCATAGTGTGAGAGAACCACCCACCCCCTCAAATGGACTCAAACGAGAGAGAGGGAAGCCGTAGCGCATTTTGCTGCAGCGGAGCTCAACCATTTCAGTGCCAAACCAATAAATACTTCAAGTAAAAAGACATCCACCACATGAAAAAAATGACATGCTTCTCTTAGTCTATAGAAAAACAGAACCGAATGAATCCATCAACGAACAACCTGAACAGAACACATGGAGATCCCGACAGATGACAATGTCACTGGCAGGCCACCAGTACATGTATCCATTGATACATTCCCCCACATTAGTGTCAACTGAAAGAGCCACATGTCTGACCATCCTTGATAGAGGGGGAGTTTTATTGGCTGTGGACGTCAATGCAGTCTATCCAGCAGAACATGGTGGAATGGACCCTAGGTGGGGTTCCCCAGGGTGAGTTCCAGGGGCCTCCCCGGATTATTTCCCGCTCTTCTTTGGCACAGTGGTTCTTTTGGCCTGCCACAGGTGGTTGTGGATAGTGATGGCGTCTATGCTAACCGACACGGTCTTGGCAGGGATGACAGTGAACTGCTTGCGGTCCGAGCTGTACTTGTAAAGCTTGTCGATCATCTTCTTGCTAATGCTCTTGGGGCCCGTGCCGGTCAGCTTGAGGATCTCCTCCGTGTCTGGGAAGTAGGAGTAGACCCCCCGGAACTGGCAGCCCCCATCCCTAAACAGGATCATCAGGTGGTGTGCATCTACTCTCTCCAGCTCCTGGGATCAGACAGAGGAGTCAGAGAGGAGAGGGGGTATTACCACTGGTTCTGGAGTACTTGGTAATAGCATTTAACAGCACAACTTGTGGAATAGACACCAGCTGGAATGAGGTTTTAACCAATCAGCATTCAGGATTAGAACCACCTGTTATATAATAGTATTTAACAGTAAGATGATACTTCACCTCTAGAAGGGTGTTCTTCTGGGGTTCGTTGACTTTGCCAGCGAGGCAGCAATGGGAGATGGCATTGAAGATGATTGGCTTGTTGGACTTGGAACTGGGCTCCCTGAACAGCTTGGGACCTGAGGACAGTGGAAAGACAGGTCTTAACATTAGACGTTAACATACACGGAGACACGAGGAGAAAGTGAGCAGCGCAACGGTTTAATGGGAACATTATAGGGGCGTGTAATAGCTTGATATGCTAAAGGTGGTGACTTGTACTGACCAGTGTATTCTGCCATGGAGGTGATGGAAGACGCAGTGGATCCATTGTCCCAGTCTCTCTCAGTGTTCCGACTGGCGTTCCGACTCAGGCCTGGGAACGACTCCACAGACTCACCCCTGGCAACGGACAGCAGAGAAAACAAGAGGTTTTAAAATGTCACACAAATCAAAAAACACCCAACCACCCACACATTTGGGTTACTTACCGTTGGGAGCCTGGCCCTCCAGAGTTGACGCTGTCTGCCTCGGTGGTGGCAGCGGAGGCCAGGGACAGACTAGAGCCTGACTGGACACTGCTCAGGTTGTCAGCTACAGAGAACCAAAACAGAGACGCTTTCTTAGTATAGCTAACTCTTCCCATTACGCTACTATCGTCACACACAGAAATGCATGACCGCAATATTGTCTCAATGATAATTGAGATGTATAAAATGTGGCCTAGATGAAGGAGAACCAGCGTCAGCAGGTTTTTTTCCTCCAGCCCAGCTGGATCAGATCTGTTAGTACAGTAGTGGAGTAAAAGTCTGCAGAACCGCAGCCCTCTGGGACACCAGTTAGAAACCCCTGGACTAGAAAGGTGTTTCTTACATGTAGAAGAAGAGCCCTTGGAGGAGAAGGTGTCGCTAGAGATCTCCTCTCTGCTGAATGCAGACTTGGGTCTGTGAGTCTGGTGACTGGGTTTCTTGAGCTTGGTCTTGGCAGTCTTGGGCTTGATGGGGCTGCCCAGGCCCTGCTCCTCCATCAGCTCCTGCTGCTTCCTCCTCAGGTACTGCTCCT
Organism: Salmo trutta; assembly: GCF_901001165.1. Classification (NCBI taxonomy): domain Eukaryota; kingdom Metazoa; phylum Chordata; class Actinopteri; order Salmoniformes; family Salmonidae; genus Salmo; species Salmo trutta. The sequence goes on along the minus strand of NC_042965.1, from coordinate 36,067,243 downwards.
TGATGAGCTCCCTACGGGCCTTCTCCTCCTCCTTCCTCATCCTGTCCTCCTCTGCCTTCCGCCTGGGGGGAGACAGACCACAGGCTCAACAACTGCTGCATTTGAATAGACGGAGTCACAATGTATTTAAAATGCATCTCAAGTGTCAACACACGTTAGAAGGTCCTGTGTTGGAATTTTCTCTAATGCAGGGCAGAAGAGGAATGCCGTTGCTCGTCTGCGTTATCAATGAGTCAATATTCAAGGTAAATAGAACAGATACATGTTTGGACATTAGTGTGACTATTGTGGGAGGGTTGTGGAGGTGTTGCTGTTACAGTAGTCTGTGGACATGGTCTTATCCTACCTGAACAGTAGGTCTTGTCTAACAGACAGTTTTGATTTGGTTGTAGAGGCAATGTTCGTTACCTGGCCTCTTCCCGTTTCTGTTCCGTCTCAGCCTCCAGCTGCATTTTTCGTAGCCGGGCCTCCTCAGCCTTCTTCTGCTGCCTTATTAGAAAAGCTGCTCTCTTCTTAGCTAGTTCATCCTCTGCCTTCTGTTCATCCTGTAGCACAAAAAGTAACACTTGATCAATACTGGTATCAATTTCCTCAATTCAATTCAATACAATACAACTTGATTTATGCCAAACGATTGCCTGCTGTGTATCCTCCTCGCCTCCTGCCCTTTTTCTACATTAGTGGCTAGTAAGAGGTACTTTAGATTTTTTTTCAGTAATGGAGAATTTTATACTATTCCTTCCAAGACAATTTTGTACAACTATAAAAACCATGTAATTTCTTCCCCTGTTCTGTTTGCGGTCATTGAATTTGGTGCTTTTCATGTTATAATCAATAGACATTCACCCAGACATAAAATTACTGTCAAGTAGAACACGTGTGTGTGTGTGTGTGTGTGTGTGTGTGTGTGTGTGTGTGTGTACACACAATGTAAAAAGACTACATTTCAGATGTACCTTGAAGAAGAATCCCAGGCCAGACTTCTGTTCCCCTTCCTCCCCATCCATGGTGCTGTCCTGCCCCCTGTCTCCCTCCATCTCCTCTGGGTCCTTCAGGTCTGACAGGTCCACCTCGATCAGGGGGGCTTTGCTCCTCGACACTTCCTCCGAGGGGATGTTCTCCTTCCCCGAGCCGTCGGAGGAGTTCAGCTCCCCCTCCCTCAGGGTACTGGACAGGCACGGCTCAAAGGACACTTCTGGGGTGACGACCACTGGGTCGATACGGGCCGCTGTGCGCAGGTTAGCCTCGTCGTGGAGCCTGAAGGTGGCACTACGTCCAGGCTTGTCCTGCCCACTGATTGTCTCTACACCTGTGGAGGGGGTTCTGGAGCTGACGTCAGAGTGGTCCGCCCTGGGGGACCTGCCCCCAGGAAACTGCCTCAGGTGAGGCAGGGTCTCCAGGCTGTGGGAGGGGGTGATAGCCCTGCTTGATGCCAGGCCTGGCCTGCCGTGCTCTTTGGCCAGCTTCAGCTCTGAGGGCTTGGTCCTGGGGCCACGGGCCGAACTCAGCTTGGGGGGTTTCCTGGATGGAGCGGTGCCAGTGGTTGGTGCGCCGCTTCCCAAATCCACAAAGTGGACAGCAGGTCGGGCCTTGGGTTCAGATCCACAGGTCTTCTCGTTGACTGAGCAGGGAGACGGGACCCTGGGAGGGGACTGTACGTTCTGTTTCATCAGCAGGTCCTGCTGGAGGGAAAGCTGCATCATCTGCTGCTGGATACTACCGATGGCGTCATTCAGCATCTCAATGGAGTGGTTACACTCGTCCAGGTCCAGCTCTTCATCCAGCAGCAGACCAGGACTACAGCTGCCCTTCTTGTCCACCATCTCTAAGGCATCTGGGACCGGCGAGGTGGCAGACTCAGTCTCTTTGGCCCCTCTCAGAGCGTCCACGCAAGAGTCATCTTTTGAGCTTCCCCCTTTGTCCCCATTGAGTTCTTCTTTGCAGTAGTCTGTTTTGAGCGGGTTGGGCAGGGTGTCGCTCTTGCCCTTCTTGACGATGTGCAGAAAGGCAGCCTTGCCCAGCTTCTGTCTCTGCCTGGCTGACAGCATCTCCATCTTCTTCTTCTGGTGCTCGATGGCCTTCCTCTTCTCCTCTAGCTGCATGTGGAGCTGAACCAGCTCAGAAGCCAGCATGTTGGTCCCCCCGTCTCCCCGCCCCCCCTGGGGCATGGAGGGGCTCTGGTCCATCTTCAGCCTCCGGGAGGTGGGCAGGGACAGGGGCCCGCTGCACTCAGAGCCATCCGGGGTGGTCCTTTGGGAGCTGGAGGCACTGGTTCGCAGGTCCTGGTTGCTGCCAAAGCGCTGCTGGGCCTTGCGCTCAGCGAAGCTGGTCATGCGTACGCTGCCGCTGGCTAGGCTGCTGGCCTGGGAGTGGGTGCTGAGACAGGGGCTCGAGCGACCGCTACTACAATCATCCCCTTTGTCCTTGTCCCTCTTTTCTTTCACCTTCAGGTCCTCCATAAGCTTGGCTGACTCCTCCTCCTCGTCAAAGGTCTTCCTGGTTGGGTCCTTGGTGGTGAGGGCTTCATCCAGGTCTTCATCATGAGCCTCGTCCAGGTCTGGCTCCTGCCAAGGCTTCTGGTCTTCGCTGTCAGAATGGAGGTAGAAGCCACCTGCTGAAACGCTGGAGTCGGGGTCCACACTGCTTGTGACCATGGGATTGAAGGCCCCCTGTCCCTGGAGTGGCCCAGCCAGTGAGGTCTCAGTAGACAAGTTAAACTCCCCACTAGAGGCGGGAGTGTAGGTCCGGTTTAGGCTGGTGGTGGTTTTCCTCCTGGCCGACGCCACAAGTTCAGGTCCCCCTTCTACTCTCCGGATAGAACCCCCTCCCCGCGATCGACCCACCTCCCCACTCTCCTCCTCCTTGTTCAGGTATACAGACTTCTCTTTCACCGATTTCAACACAGCAGGCATCAGAGGTTCAAAATAAGAACAATCCTTGGGCTCGGCCCCAGCAGTTCGCTGCGTCGCCTCTCCCTGACTGGGGAGAGAGTCTGATGCGTTTGTCCTCATCACGGGCACAAGCTCCTCCTCCATATTGACGTTTCCCAGAAGACCGTGACCGTTGACTCGGCGGGGGGCAGGGCTGACTGGGGCACGGCCTACCTGGGCGTGGCCCTGGGGGGTGAGAACCTGGTGTTTGGGGGTGAGGTTGACTACGTTAGAGGCCAGACTGTCTTTACTGATGGAGCGGGCCAGACTCACACTGTCACCAGAGGCAATGTCAGCATCGCTGTCAGTGGCTGAGATGCCAAATGTGTACGGGTTGAGCGTAGACGTCGGCCTAGAGAAAGAGGGGAAGAAGTGAGATGCACAACATTGGACATCAAGAAGAAAACGGTTTGTTTTAATTACAAAATGACAGATTTTGGTGAAATATCCCCCAATTAGCCACCCAAATCTCTGAAACATGCATTGATTGTAAAACATTTCAGAGCAAGAAGGGAGGTCAGTGTTATTCTCATACTACACCTCTGTGTCCTGTCAGACCAGGCCTGCACTGAGCCTCGTGGATGTTTGTTCTCCAAGGAGTTGGAGCGGTTTCTGATGCCTAGATACACAGACAACATGGATCACACAGCTACCTACAGAACAACATAGATCACACAGCTATCTACAGAACAGACATCTGCTGAAATATGAGCTGTAATAATATTACACTATAATAAAAACTACACAGCCATCAGAAAGGGCTAAATGTAACTTGTATAAAGCTATGGATAGTTTTTAGTAGTCTTCTATAGTAAATGATAACTGTAGTGTGCTGTAGTGGCCTCACCTGATCCGTCCTCTCCCTGCTGCTGTCTCTGCCTTAGGGGGAGGAGTGGGTGGGAGGGGCTGAAGGCTTCCCCAGGACATCCCTTGTTACTGAAAATAATCAAAATGGCACAAACCACTTTTCTTACCTACCAAATCCACAATCTTTTAGCAGTACCGTAGCAGTCAACATTCACAATCCATCATTGCAGGATATCTCTAAGCAGCAGATCAAATTCCAATTCCATCTTTGCAGGATATATTTTATCCAGGCTGTGTGATTGCATTCAGTAGGTCTTAATATATTATTTATTGGCAAATGTTAATTCATTCAGGTCTTAAGTACCAACACAGTTTTAGGGATTAGCCCCTCTTACACCTTTAGTAAAGGAGATTGACCCCACATTTTCTACAACATTATCGGTCTCGTATTCTCACAGGGAATCACTGGAGCTTTTATTGCTTTCATTTTTAAGAATCATAAGAAGTGCGAACTAAGCAACAAACATCTAGTCTTTTCTCCATAACCACAGACCTTACAGGCAAACTACCAGTCAGTTGACATTATGACCTATTGTCCCTTTAATCGAAATCAGCTGATCTTTGACCATCCCTCTGAACAACCAGCACATGATAAGCAATGGTCTCTGAAATGGTGGTGGTATTACAAAGCTATCAATTTATTTGTTTTCAACAAGGCTGGATGTACTGTGAAACATCAATTAATTAACATTGATGAACACAGTGTAGGACAAAGCAAAGGTAGAAAGTGGTGGGCTGGAAGCCAAGAGGTGAGAGAACTGAGTATCAACACTTGGCTTTTTTTTTTTAAAGAACTCTTCATCCCTGTCTAGCTAACTAGGAGAGAAATAAACAGGTTGATGAAATGAGAAGGGTGGGTGGACATAGAGGAAGGAGAAACTTAGAGGGTCAGAGCCTTCAGCAGGGTACAGGGAGTACCTGCCATCAGGGCTGCTCTGGGCAGAAAGAGACAGCGAGGCCTCTGGGATGCCAGGGGTAACCTGAAAGCTGCGCTTGGTGGCATTGGAGATGGGCACTGAGGTGCGGGCACTCTTCGGCTGAGCCATGGCTCGGGCTGTTGTGAGAAAAGTGGAGAGGTGTCAATCAAAACAGAGGTGGGTAAGAGGTGGAGAATTTGAGAATAATGTAACTAGTGTACTTAACTGATCATCCTATCGATCCTCAGCGATGTCTTTTACAAAATAGCCTCCAACACTCTACTCAACAAATTGGATGCAGTCTATCACAGTGCCATCCGTTTTGTCACCAAAGCCCCATATACCACCCACCACTGCGACCTATACACACACTCGTTGGCTGGCCCTCGCTTGATACTCGTTGCCAAACCCACTGGCTCCAGGTCATCTACAAGTCTTTGCTAGGTAAAGCCCCACCTTATCTCAGCTCACTGATCACAATAGCAGCACCCACCTGTAGCACGCTCTCCAGCAGGTATATTTCACTGGTAACCCCCAAAGCCAATTCATCCTTTGGCCGCCTTTCCTTCCAGTTCTCTGCTGCCAATGACTGGAACGAACTACAAAAATCACTGAAGCTGGAGACATATCTCCCTTACTAGCTTTAAGCACCAGCTGTCAGAGCAGCTCACAGGTCACTGCACATAGCCCATCCAACTACCTCATCCCAATACTGTATTTATCTTGCTCCTTTGCACCCCAGTAGCTCTACTTGCACATTCATCTTCTGCACATCTATCACTCCAGCGTTTAATTGGTATATTGTAATTACTTTGCCACCATGGCCTATTTATTGCCTTTACCTCCCTTATCTTACCTCATTTGCACACACTGTATATATACTTTTTCTACTGCATTATTGACTATGTTTGTTTATTCCATGTGTAACTCTGTTGCAGTATGTGTCGAACTGCTTTGCTTTATCTTGGCAGGTCGCAGTTGTAAATGAGAACTTGTTCTCAACTAGCCTACCTGGTTAAATAAAGGTGAAACAAATAAAAAAATACTGCAGCTGCTCATTTTAACTTCTGGTCAAGTTCATCCAAAATCAATTAATAATAATAATAATAATAATAATAATAATAATAATATCAGCTAAATCTAAACACTATATATTAGACTATTGACATTGCATGGGGATCATTTACACATTTGCATTGAAATGTCATTGGAAGAAATGACAATAAAGACACTAGTTGAACCACATGTTCTATAAGGAAGAAGTCCTAAAGTACTCCTTTTCCCTGTCCTGCAGGTTCAACAGATTTGTTGATCCATCCCATTCAGACCACAACACACCCATAAAGATGATCCTCACCATCTCTGAACTCCTCCGTCCTGGGTTGGACAAACTCTGGCTTGACGGTCTCAAACCACCAGAAGAGCTCAGCGATGAACACCATCACATTGTGCTGAGTAGTGAAAACAAGAACCACGTCAGAGAAAGTCAACTACAATGACATACAACATGTTACCAAAACCATCAATGAATCAAGTGCTTCCTTAGAAACACAGAAAAACAAAATCCTCAAAGTTACAAAGACAGGGAAAAACCCAGCTACAGTGACAGGGGAAAAACCCAGCTACAGTGACAACTAGCTACAGTGACAAATACCAAAGGACTTATTTACCTTGAGAACCAGTGGAGAGTAGAGCATGTCTTCCATGGTTAGGTAGAAGCTCTTGTTGAGATATTCATTTGAGAACTGCTTGAGCAGCTGAATGTTGTACAGACTGTCAGCTATGGAGGTCACCTCCTTCAGACAGATATCTGATAGACAGAGGTCAAAAAGGTCAGGATGGAGCTCATTGACCTGATGTTTAGAAATGTCACATGCAACCCTCCTTGGCACAGTCAGGGCACAACACAGATTTAATGTCTAATGTCCACAACATAGATCTGGAGTAGAACTAAATGGACCATTTCAATTACAAAAACAGGTTAAAGACATAATTTTACTGATTGTTTGAGGTCAGACAAATTTGGGATTCCTGACCAATCAGGGAGAAAATAGGATAGATTTAACATCTAAATGATGAAACCCCAGTTTGTTGAGGCCAGATGGCGTCCCATGATGTACCGTGGAGCTTCATGTGGTCAGGGCAGTAGTAGTGGACCACGGTGAGGAGGGCTGCGCCGTCACACACGTCCCTCATCAGATCCTCCAGCAGGGGGAAGAAGGGCAGCTGGCGGCCCAAGGCGTGCTCCCTGCGGTACCTCACCTGACCACCAGGGGAAGGGAGAGAGTCAGAGAGGAATACAAAGAGATAAGGCTGGCTTATTAGGCTCCATCCAGAGGAGAATGACTACCCCCTCTCACTTAAGCCACAAAGTTCAAGGCTGACCACGGTACTGCAGACATCGTTTGCAGAAAACGATCCCCCATTATAATGGAGAAAATGGCAATCTGTGGACAATCTTCATGTAAATAAATACACATTTTCGAAGACACTCATGGTACCATTAACTGCTTCTATTACACCAGATGTCCTTGAACAGATTATAAAAATTGTAAATTAAAATCGCACACAAGAAGTTAAGGATAATTGAGTTGCTAATGGCAGCCTGCAGTACCCCGGTCAGACTTCAACTTGAAATGTTCAATGAGGGGGCAGCACTGAGCTAGCCAGCAACATCACTTCCTGGAGTAGCTCGAACTGTTATGTCTACATAAATATCAATATGATACGCCATCTTAAGATTTCCTTGGCTTCAAATGTGCTATCGAGTCTTCACATATGTATGAATGGTGTCACGTGATGCATGGCTTTGTCCAGTCATATACACAGTTATGGCCTACATCACATAGCCTAGTGCTTATTCAGTGGAAGGCAACGTTTAGAAGGATGAAAACGTCATGACTAGAGCAGACATGACGCCCTGGTGAAAAACAGAAGTTCATTATCTAGACCAGAAATGATTCTCTGAATTAATTCAGTGGCATTCCCTGAATAAGCCCCAGTATGTGTTTAGTTGGGTGGAGATGAGTGGGGTGGTCCTTTATCGCAGGGATTCACAAACTTCTTGGGGCCAGAGACCCCTTTTGCGATAGCAAGTTCATTAGGGACCCCCTCATAATCAGAACTCGAGTGAGATAAAAATAGCATACAAGAGTTGTACTGTGTCTCGGGCCCTGGGAAGGAACATTTTAAATCCCTTGGCATCAGAGAGAAAATTTAGCATTTTTCAAGCTACATTAATATCCTGTAATTCTACACATTTGCCATGAGGCAGAGAGAAAATTTAGCCATCTTAAAACTTAAAATTACAGTGCATTTATGTAAAAAAAAAAAAAAAAAAAAAAAAAAAAAAAATAGGGCAGGGGGGAAATACAAGTATTGAGTTGAAAAATGTACAATTGGTGAAGTTCTGTGGATACCAATATCCCTGTGAGCCTCCCAGGACCATGTTGTAAGGTTAAGAACATGAATATTATTCATATACAATTTCACTGTTTAACACCTGCTAAACTTATTCCACAGATCACTTGAACAAAAATGTGTTTAATCTGTTAGTTTTTTGGGGGGGCAATCTGGCCACAGACCCCCTGCAGACCCCACTTTGAGAACCCCTGCTTTATAGAGCGGTGATATGGAGCCATGGTCGGCCTGACACCCACCCCTCTCTGGGAATGCTGTGTCACTGTCAGCATAGTCAAACCAGGCCACTGGCACAGAGGAAGGAACACATGGGAATCACTGGCCCACTTCTGCTGGCTAACGGTGTTGTGGAACCCTCCCTGAGTTAGCCTATTGAATTCATCACTGCTGTAGTCTACTAGCCAGGCCAGTTCGGTACTTATGGCTCCAGCTGAACCATACTAAACATTTACAGCAACAATTAACCATGTTACTACACGCACTGTCTGCAATCTGTCTACACATTTTTGGGGCATAATAAGGGTAACTATGATAATACAACACACCTCGAATACTATTCTGACACCATTATGGTAATTCTACAAGGGTAACTAACTAACATAATACAAAACACTTACAGTTGAAGTCGGAAGTTTACATACACTTAGGTTGTAGTCATTAAAAATCGTTTGTCAACCACTCCACATATTTCTTGTTAACAAACTATAGTTTTGGCAAGTCGGTTAGGACATCTACTTTGTGCATGACAAGTAATTTTTCCAACAATTGTTTACAGACAGATTATTTCACTTATAATTCACTGTATCACAATTTCAGTGGGTCAGACGTTTACATACTCTAAGTTGACTGATAAAGGAATTTATATGTTTAAAGTAATGACTAAAGGATTCCACCCTGAAATTGTATATAAATGTATGGAATGTGTTAAGAGTCATAATTCCATAATGTGTGTGACTAGACCATTGTGTTACTATGTAGTAATGTGGGACAAGTTAAGAGGGAGAAATGTATTGTTGAGAAAACAAAGGCTGGTAGACTACACATGATAACTCTGAAAAAGCTGACAACAGGAGGGCCCTTCCAAGGCATCTCTTATCTGGGGAGGAAAGGAACGGCGAGAAACTGCCAAGGCTGGTAGAAAAGTGATAAGTGTGTGTGTGTGTGTGTGTGTGTGTGTGTGTGTGTGTGCGCGCGCGTAGAGGGGGTTATAAAGACTGCTCACATTTTGGTTGACTTTAGAACGTTCTCTGAATAAAGCTTACGAACCTTTTGCAGAATCTAAGTCTTTGCCTAATTATTATTAACCTGTTAGGGTATAGGGGGCAGTATTTTCACGGCTGGATAAAAAAAATGTACCTGATTTAATCTGGTTACTAATCCTACCCAGTAACTACAACATGCATATACTTATTATATATGGATAGAAAACACCCTAAAGTTTCTAAAACTGTTTGAATGGTGTCTGTGAGTATAACAGAACTCATTTGGCAGGCAAAACCCTGAGACAGATTCTGACAGGAAGTGGATACCTGATGTGTTGAATTGACTTTAAGCCTATACCATTGAAAAACAAAGGGGGTGAGGAATGTTTTGGCACTTCCTATTGCTTCCACAAGATGTCCCCAGCCTTTACAAAGTGTTTTGAGTCTTCTACAGTGAGATCTGACCGAATAAGAGCCTTGGAACTGTGATGGCCCATTAGACACCTTGCGCGCGAGTTGATGGTGGGTACTCTCATTCCGAAACGTTTTAAAAGAGAACCCAATGGTCCGGCTTGAATTTTATTCATGTTCTGGTTAAAAAAGGCCCTAATGATTTATGCGATACGTTTGACATGTTTGAACGAACGTAAATATATTTTTTCCGTTCGTGAATTGAAGTGAAGTCCGGCTGGCTTAGATCATGTGTTTTTGGACATAAATGATGAGCTTTTTTGAACAAAACTACATTCGTTATGGACCTGGGATTCTTTGGAAGTGACATCTGATGAAGAGAATCAAAGGTAATGGATTATTTACATAGTATTTTCGATTTTAGATCTCTCCAACATGGCGGTTTGTCTGTATCGCAATGCGTATTTTTCTGGGCGCAGTGGTCAGATTATTGCAAAGTGTGATTTCCCAGTAAGGTTAATTTTAAATCTGGCAAGTCCATTGCGTTCAAGAGATGTAAATCTATAATTCTTTGAATGACAATATAATATTTTACCAATGTTTTCTAATATTAATTAATTATTTTGTTGTCATGACTTGACTGCCGGTATTGGAGGGAAACGATTTCCTGAACATCAACGCCATAGTAAAACGCTGTTTTTAGATATAAATATGAACTTGATAGAACTAAAAATGCATGCATTGTCTAACATAATGTCCTAGGAGTGTCATCTGATGGAGATTGTAAAAGGTTAGTGCATAATTTTAGCTGATTATGGTTTTGGTGACGCCTGTCTTTGAATCGACAATACATTACACACAGCTATTGTCAATGTACTCTCCTAACATAACCTAACTTTATGCTTTCCCCGTAAAACCTTTTTGAAATCGGACAACGTGGTTAGATTAAGGAGATGTTTATCTTTCAAAGGCTGTAAGTTAGTTGTATGTTTGAGAAATTTGAATTTTGACATTTATTTGGTTTCAAATTTGCCGCTCTTGAAATGCACCTGCTGTTGATAGCGTGCCACCCGTGGCGCACCCTAACGTCCCACATAGCCCCAAGAAGTTAAACCCAGGGTCTTACAAACCTCGGGGATTGGACAAAGCTTAAATAATTGTTTAGTTATCATCATCATCATCATTGGGATGGAAAATTCTTGTGACATTGACTGTGCCTTTAAACAGCTTGGAAAATTCCAAAAATTATGTCATGCTTTAGAAGCTTCGGATAGGCTAATAAACATCATGTGAGTCAATTGGAGGTGTACCTGTGGATGTATTTCAAGGCCTACCTTCAAACTCAGTGCCTCTTTGCTTGATATCATGGGAAAATCAGCCAAGACCTCAAAAAAAAAAAAAATAATTGTAATTGTAGACCTCCACAAGTCTGGTTCATCCTTGGGAGCAATTTCCAAACACATGAAGGTAACACGTTCATCTGTACAAACAATAGTACGAATGTATAAACACCATGGGACCACGCAGCCGTAATACCGCTCAAGAAGGAGACGCGTTCTGTCTCCTAGAGATTAACGTACTTTGGAGCGAAAAGTGCAAATCAATCCCTTAACAGCAGCAAAGGACCTTGCGAAGATGCTGGAGGAAACGGGTACAAAAGTATCTATATCCACAGTAAAACGAGTCCTATATCGACATTACCGGAAAGGCCGCTCAGCAAGGAAGAAGCCACTGCTCCAAAACCGTCATAAAAAAGCCAGACTACGGTTTGCAACTGTACATGGGGACAAAGATAGTACTTTCTGGAGAAATGTCCTCTGGTCTGATGAAACAAAAATAGAACTGTATGGCCATAATGACCATCGTTACGTTTGGAGGAAAAAGGGGGAAGCTTGCAAGCCGAAGAACACCATCCTAACCGTGAAGCACAGGGGTGGCAGTATCATGTTGTGGGGGTGCTTTGCTGCGGTAGGGACTGGTGTACTTCACAAAATAGGTGGCATCATGAGGAAAGACAATGTGGATATACTGAAGCAACATCTCAAGACATCAGTCAGGAAGTTAAAGCTTGGTCACAAATGGGTCTTCCAAATGGACAACGACCCCAAGCATACTTCCAAAGTTGTGTCAAAATGGCTTAAGGACAACAAAGTCAAGGTATTGGAGTGGCCATCACAAAGCCCTGACCTCAGTCCCATAGAAATTGGTGGGCAGAACTGAAAAAGCGTGTGCGAGCAAGGATCCTACAAACCTGACTCAGTTACACCAACTCTGTCAGGAGGAATGGGCCAAAATTCACCCAACTTATTGTGGGAAGCTTGTGGAAGGCTACCCAAAACGTTTGACCGAAGTTAACCTGTTTGGGCTAGGGGGCAGTATTGAGAATTTTGGAAAAAAAATATGTGCCCATTTTTAACTGCCTCCTACACCAACTCAGAAGCTAGAATATGCATATTATTGTTCAGGTTTGGATAGAAAACACTGAATTTTCTAAAACTGTTTGAATGGTGTCTGTGAGTATAACAGAACTCCTATGGCAGGCAAAAACCTGACAAGGTTTCATGCAGGAAGTACCCTGTCTGACAAGGAGTCGTGCGTCTTGCATCTGTTAATTGAAAAGTAAGGATCTTAGCTGTAACGTGACAATTCCCAGGGCTCCGATAGGCTCTCAGAACCCGGGAAATACCTGAAGGTTGACGAGGCAGCCTCAGGCTGAAACACACTATCGCCTTTGGTAAGTGGCGGATCAGAGGACCTTTGAATGAGGCGCGTGCACGATTCGCTCCTGAGGAGAAATTTAATTCGGCTGTTTAGCTTATTGCAGATTCCCAGTCGGAATATTATCACTTTTCTACGAGATAAATGGCATAAAAATTGGTTTTAAACAGCGGTTGACATGCTTCGAAGTACGGTAATGGAATATTTACACATTTTTTGTCACGCCAATGCGCCATGCGCGAGACCGTGATGTAGCATTCTGATAGTGTCTAGAACTCACGAAACAAAACGTCGCTGTTTGGATATAACGATGGATTATTTGGGACCAAACCAACATTTGTTATTGAAGTAGAAGTCCTGGCAGTGTATTCTGACGAAGAACAAGCAAGGTAAGAACATTTTTCTTATAGGAAATGTGATTTTGGTGGAGGCTGACCTGGGTGGGTGTCTAAATAGCTAGCCCTGTGATGCCGGGCTATGTACTTAGATTATTGCAAAATGTGCTTCATCCGAAAAGCTATTTTAAAATCGGACATATCGAGTGCATAGAGGAGTAATGCATCTATAATTCTTAAAATAATTGTTATGCTTTTTGTGAACGTTTATCGTGAGTAATTTAGCAAACTGTTAGTAAATTCCCCGGAAGTTTGCGGGGGTTATGCTTTTTCTGAACGTCACATGCTAATGTAAAAAGCTGTTTTTTGATATAAATATGAACTTGATTGAACAAAACATGCATGTATTGTATAACACAATGTCCTAGGTGTGTCATCTGATGAAGATCATAAAAGGTTAGTGCTGCATTTAGCTGTGGTTTGGGTTTATGTGACATGATATGCTAGCTTGAAAAATGGGTGTCTGATTATTTCTGGCTGGGTACTCTGCTGACATAATCTAATGTTTTGCTTTCGTTGTAAAGCCTTTTTGAAATCGGACAGTGTGGTTAGATTAACGAGATTCTTGTCTTTAAATAGCTGTAAAATAGTCATATGTTTGAGAAATTGAAGTAATAGTATTTCTAACGATTCAAAAATCGCGCCACTGGATTTCAGTGGCTGTTACGTAGGTGGGACGAGTTCGTCCCACATGCGCCAGAGAGGTTAAACAATTTGAAGGCAATGCTACCAAATACTAATTGAGTATATGTAAACCTCTGACCCACTGGGAATGTGATGGAAGTACAAGCCGAAATAAACCACTACTATTATTCTGACATTTCACATTCTTAAAATAAAGTGGTGATCCTAACTGACCTAAGACAGGGAATTTTTACCTGGATTAAATGTCAGGAATTGTGAAAAACTGAGTTTAAATGTATTTGGCTGAAGTGTATGCAAACTTCAACTTCATCTGTATCTCAAATACTTTTCTGACACAATTATGCTAATTCTATAAGGGTAACTGGAGAACAACTAGACAACCAGGACTAAAGGTTTCCCATCCACCCTACAGAAGGGAGAGAAGTAGTGAGAGGTCTACAGAGGATAAGGACTACTGGAACTGTACCACTATGGAGGACACCAGCTCCTCTGGCTCCAGCATGCATTGGGCCATGGCGTGCATGAAATCAGACTGAGACACACAGACAGCCGAGAGTAAGAAGGAGACCTTGGGCAAGTAAAAAGACACGAGAGGCCAGGGAGAGACCACATGGGCATTGCAGACAGCATAGGAGGGGTGGGCATGACAGAGTTTGCGGGCACAGTTTGCGGGCAATGGCGCCAACATCTCAGCACAAGCAAATAAGGAAAGCAGGGGCTGAGAGATGTATTCACGACTCTCTCACCCAGACATCTCTTCACACACTGTCACACTCTCAGACAAACACACCACCTATCATGATTGCACAGTCTGCAGGGGCTTGAAATGAAAGGGCCAAAATGTAGTTTAGCAAATTACCAAAACCACCAGACAACAACAGTGTGACATTCTTAACACAAAGATACCAGCCTTCTCCCACTGGCTGGCTGACTCACTGGCTACAAGCAGCACAGAATGGGCTTGGATGAGCCACGATGGTGTGGTGTGCACATCGACACAGAACTATGCGTGCAAGAGGGAGGAGGGGGGATTACTAGCAGCCAACTTACAGGTACTAGTTTCCAATACCATTTGGAGGGAGACTATCCAAGTAGCAGGGAAGGGGGGGGGGGGGGGGGGGGGGGGACAGGGAGAATAGGAGCAAAAGGTCAATAGGTCAGAGGTCACAGACAGGATTGGATCTGCTTCCGGGTTAGGAGAAAAAAGGTCAATCAGGATTCAACCCCAAATGGCAGGAGATAAAGAGCTCTGTAGACTTGGACCACGTCTCTGTTGAAACGGATGTCATCTCCATGAGACTAATCTGAATAAATAAAAATAAATTGGTTTTTAAACGCCAATTATTCTTGCAATGTGTCCTGGAGGCATAGACTGCAGTCCAGAGACTTGATGCATCAAGAGCAGCAATCGCTGTAAGGATGCATCAAAAAAGCTCCATGGGGGCCAGTTTCCTTGTTCTCTCTCTGTGGGAGAGCCATGAGATCTGTGGGGCTCCAGCCTTACCTTTTGGTGACTGGGAGACTCCAGCGGGTGCTGCTTGACCTTCAGCTCTCTCTCTGTGATCTCCCTAATCTTCAGGTTCACCTGGAACAAAAGCAACATTCACTCAGTTCTTTAGAGCTCTATTTTCTGAACAAGCTCATGATCGATGTAGGCCACTGACAGACAACTATATGTTACAGAGTCCGCAAGAAAGAGAGTGTGTTCCCACCATACCTTGTTGATCCAGAAGACCATGGCGTCCTCCAGGTCAAAGGGAAGCTCCTTGGAGGCGCTAAAGGTGGAGAAGCGTTTGACGCAGGCCACCACCTTCTCTATGCTGATCATCTCCACAGTGTAGGCCATCATTAGGGCATCAATCATGGGCATGTGGGCACTCTGGAGGAAGGATGAGAGGGCACAGATTAGGTCAGAAAAACAAATGCTGTAAAGGTAGGTCATCGTGGGGGCATACAGTAGGTCTAGTTCAGGATAGAAAACACCAGGGTATTGATCAAGCATGGCTATGTTGTTACTGTGTGGTGGCAGGCCGAGCCAGAACAACAATCACGTTATGCCAAAATCAGGGCATCGACTATGGGCACAGGACACTGTGTGAGAGGAGAGATGGGAAAGAACAGGTCACAAGACAAACACAATTTACAGTTGAACGTCAGGGCATCGATCATGGGCATGTGGGCATTGTGGATGGATGGGTAGAGAGAATTAAAACTAAAATAAAAACAAAAAAATATATATATTTTATTATTTATTTTTATTTAAAATCGGGAAAATGTGGGCACGAGGACATGATGCCCACAGAACAGTATAATTAAGGGATGACTGGACAATCCTCAGGGTATAAAACAAGGACGCAGCTCGAAATAAACTGCCATGTCGGCTTTGTTTCCTCGTCTCCTGACCATCTGACCTCACCGATGTACCACAGATGATCCTTATCCAATAGAAAGACCTTAATACCTCACACAGGGGGACAGAGGTGACCTACAACACAGATAATGATCTCAATCACGGTTTGGAAAAAAGACTGTTCAATGCA
Organism: Salmo trutta; assembly: GCF_901001165.1. NCBI lineage: Eukaryota > Metazoa > Chordata > Actinopteri > Salmoniformes > Salmonidae > Salmo > Salmo trutta. The sequence continues at coordinate 36,051,198 of NC_042965.1, read as the reverse complement.
TCATTATCTGTGTTGTAGGTCACCTCTGTCCCCCTGTGTGAGGTATTAAGGCTGATTGATTGGACAGATAGAGACTGAAGTGACCTCTAATGTCATGGTGAGGGGGGGGTTCCTCCCTCAGTCTTTCTATTGGATAAGGATCATCTGTAGTACATCAGTGAGGTCAGACGGTCAGGAGACGAGGAAACAAAGCCGACATGGCAGTTTATTTCTAGCTGCGTCCTTGTTTTATACCCTGAGGGCGCGTAGTGGTGTAGAGTAGGCCTAGGCTACAGGCTATATCAGATATGTTTCTTGGCCTTTTCTAAACACATTTCATGCAATTCTACTTCTCTGTATAAATGACTGGACACATTAGCAGAATCTTTTTTAATTCTGCAAATTACAGGGAAGCCTACTCTGCTGACACTGAGAAAGTGTCAATTGCGACATTGTCTGATCCATATAACAGGGCTACGAGAAGGGGAGACAAATAGCCTACAATATGACACCCGTCTAACCCAGAGGAAGAAATGACAAAAACAAACTTTCAAGCAGCACGGAACGAACAACGATAAAGAGTGAATATGCTCACTCACCGAGGATATGCAGTATTTGTCACGTGCGCTGCCCACATTGCAGTCCCTACCTACTGTAGGCACTGTGATTTAACATTTAAAAGAAGCTAATGATCCTCTGAGGCCAAACCATGATTTCTTGTGTAGTAGCCTATTTTGTATGATTGTATTTATTTCTGTTTAGACAGGAGTAAGCTAATTAGGCTATATAATTTTGGCAATTTAATAAAAAAAATGTACTACGTCTGTAGCACACTTGTGATGGAGTTTTCAGAAGAAATGGCCACTGGATTGAGGCAAATAATCCTGATTTAGCCAAGTACCTTTTAATTGCCTTTCCATCTAACCAAAGACTGTTAGGCCATCATTAGCGTCGCTAACGGCTACACAACGTGGTAGACATATAGACCCTACACGCACTGCAGACAGACAGGGCATTCCCGTGCAGTGGTTTCCGCTTCAGAATGGTGGTTTATTTTTGGTTAATTACACATTGCTGTTTGAATAAGTCATGATACATTTAAGCAAATTGTGACCCAAAAACGAACATGGACCAGGTAAAAAAAAATGAAATCACTGGCACTCTATAAGGCCCAGTTTTGAGGCCCATTAATATCTATCACTCTGTGTAGAGCTCAACGCCTTGCAGTAGGAGCAGAGAGGAAGAGGTGAAGAGGCTCAACTCCGGCAGAAAATCTGTATCCCTAAAGCAGGTGGCGTTCTTTTCTTTTTACCCACTTAGCAAGGAGTTCTGTACGGAGATCAATAAGAGTGCCAAATTTGATCAACAGGAAAATGAATGGCTTATTTGCTACGTGAGATATATTTGATTGAATAGAAGTTTCGTAACGCTTAGGTTATTACGAGTGTACTGACTTAAGTAGGACATGTGACATCCTGGCAACTGAGGAAAAACACTATATCGGAGTTGTCTATGAATATTTATGGCAAGAGGCTAGCAGCATAGCATCTCTCCACTGAATACAGGCGGTTGACAACAATCCTTATAGAACATTTAAAAAGTAATGAAATAAAGAGATGTATTCCACAATCCAAAGAAAGGATACGCGGGAGGCTAGACAGCCTGCCATGCCGCTTTGTGGACAATGACTCCCACTGTTAGGGCAGGGAGACAAGTAACTCGTCAGTATATCCATAATCTTAGGCAGGAGTATAATTCCCTGAAATGTGACCTATGAATCTAGGTGTGGAGTTAACACACAGTACACCCTAGCCTAGCCAGTTAGAGCATGCCTGACCCAAAACACACTGCTGAACACGAACACACACAGCTTCCAGCACTAATCCTACTGAGGGAAATGGAGGACAGATCCTGATTAGCTCACAATAGGAAAGGAGAACAGCTATTCAGAGCCCTCAGTGATAGGCCCCAACGATGTTACACAAGCATTACTCAACACTCAGCCTCAGATCCCTACTCTAATGAGGCATAAGCAACACACACACACACACACACACCACTGCCTGAGATAAAAAATAAATAAAAAAAACACGCACCCTTCCACCTAGCAACTAGCTAGATGTAGACTATTTCAAAAACAGGACTCTGTGTCTCTTAAGTCAAAGAGGGACTTAAGATGAAGAAAACAGCCTGACCGATGTGCTTGAGGTACGACACAATGAATATGCCAGAAACACAGACCCTTTGTCTTCCCTTCACCAAACCTGTCAGAGGAACCCAGGAGAGTATGGGTGGACTACTGTTATATTACCACAAGCCGTCTCAAGTGTCCCAAGTCAAGTGCTGAGCAATTAACATCCGATTAACAATTTTTTCTTCAGTTATTAAACAACTAATTGACCAAATTGATTCTGATTTTTCTGAGCACAACACGCCGTTTCACGAGAGAAATCACATCATTCACGAGTGGGACGCTGGGCTGAAGGGAGTTGTAGTTTTCATTAAGAAAATATTCAGCATAATTGAGTGCAGAAACATGGTAATTAACTACAACGACCATAATGCATAGCGCCTTTCCCCCATCTCGGACAGAGATGGGTACACTTTTATGCCTGCTATGTTAGGTTAGATTCAAACAGACTGCATGAAAGAGGAATGTACAGTCGCAGCCAAAAGTTGAGAATGAAAATTAATATTTGTGTCAGTCTGCTGCCTCAGTTTGTATGATGGCAATTTCCATATACTCCAGAATGTTATGAAGAGTGATCAGATGAATTGCAATTAATTGCAAAGTCCCTCTTTGCCATGCAATTGAACTGAATCCCCAAAAAACATTTCCACTGCATTTCAGCCCTGCCACAAAAGGACCAGCTGACATCATGTCAGTGATTCTCTCGTTAACACAGGTGTGAGTGTTGACGAGGACAGGGCTGGAGATCACTCTGACTGAGTTTGAATAACAGAGTGGAAGCTTCAAAAGGAGGGTGGTGCTTGGAATTTTTTATTTATTTCACCTTTATTTACCTGTTGGGGGTAGGGGGCAGTATTTGCACGGCCGGATAAAAAACATACCCGATTTAATCTGGTTATTACTACTGCCCAGAAACTAGAATATGCATATAATTATTGGCTTTGGATAGAAAACACCCTAAAGTTTCTAAAACTGTTTGAATGGTGTCTGTGAGTATAACAGAACTCATATGGCAGGCAAAAACCTGAGAAGATTCCTTACAGGAAGTGACCTGTCTGACAAGTTCTTGTTCTTCTTGGCTCTCTTTAATGAAAACTGAGGATCTTTGCTGTAACGTGACACTTCCTACGGCTCCCATAGGCTCTCAGAAGGCGGGAAAAAGCTGAATGATGTAATTCCAGCCACTGGCTGAAAAACATTAGCGCTTTTGGTAAGTGCTCTATCAGAGGACAATGGGACGGAGGCGCGTGCACGAGTCGACCCCATGTTTTTATTTTCTCTCTTTGAACCTAAACACGCTTTCCCGGTCGGAATATTATCTCTTTTTTACGAGAAAAATGGCATAAAAATGTATTTTAAACAGCGGTTGACATGCTTCGAAGTACGGTAATGGAATATTAAAAAAAAAAATTGTCACGAAATGCGTCGTGCGCGTCACCCTTCTTTACCATTCGGATAGTGTCTTGAACAAAACAGAGGATATTTGAACATAACTATGGATTATTTTGAACCAAACCAACATTTGTTATTGAAGTAGAAGTCCTGGGAGTGCATTCTGACGAAGAACAGCAAAGGTAATAACATTTTTCTTATAGTAAATCTGACTTTGGTGAGTGCCAAACTTGGTGGGTGTCTAAATAGCTAGCCCTGTGATGCCGGGCTATCTACTCAGAATATTGCAAAATGTGCTTTCACCGAAAAGCTATTTTAAAAATCGGACATAGCGAGTGCATAGAGGAGTTCTGTATCTATAATTCTTAAAATAATTTATGTTTTTTGTGAACGTTTATCGTGAGTAATTTAGTACATTTACCGGAAGTTTGCGGGGGGGTATGCTAGTTCTGAACGTCACATGCCAATGTAAAAAGCTGGTTTTTGATATAAATATGAACTTGATTGAACAAAACATGCATGTATTGTATAACATAATGTCCTAGGTGTGTCATCTGATGAAGATCATCAAAGGTTAGTGCTGCATTTAGCTGTCTTCTGGGTTTTTGTGACATTATATGCTAGCTTGGAAAATGGGTGTCTGATTATTTCTGGCTGGGTACTCTCCTGACATAATCTAATATTTTGCTTTCGTTGTAAAGCCTTTTTGAAATCGGACAGTGTGGTTAGATTAACGACAGTCTTGTCTTTAAAAATGGTGTAAAATAGTCATATGTTTGAGAAATTGAAGTAATAGCATTTCTAAGGTATTTGAATAACGCGCCACAGGATTCCACTGGCTGTTACGTAGGTGGGACGATTTCGTCCCACCTTCCCTAGAGAGGTTAATCAGGTAGGCAAGTTGAGAACAAGTTCTGATTTACAATTGCGACCTGGCCAAGATAAAGCAAGCAGTTTGACACATACAACAACAGAGTTACACATGGAGTAAAACAAACCTACAGTCAATAATACAGTAGAAAAATAAGTCTATATACACAATGTGAGCAAATGAGGCGAGACAAGGGAGGTAAAGGCAAAAAAAAGCCATGGTGGCTAAGTACATACAATATAGCAGGTAAAACACTGGAATGGTAGATTCGCAGTGGAAGAAAGTGCAAAGTAGAAAAATGGGGTGCAAAAGAGCAAAATAAATAAATAAATAAATAAAGTAGGGGAAGAGGTAGTTGTTTCAGTTAAATTATAGATGGGCTATGTACAGGTGTAATAATCTTTGAGCTGCTTAAAGCTAGTGAGGGAGATAAGCGTTTTCAGTTTCAGAGATTTGTTCTTCCTTTGTCAACCATGGTTACCTGCAAGGAAACACATGCCGTCATCATTGCTTTGCACAAAAAGGGCTTCACAGGCAAGGATATTGCTGCCAGTAAGATTGCACCTAAATCAACCATTTATTGGATCATCAAGAACTTCAAGGAGAGCGGTTCAATTGTTGTGAAGGCTTCAGGGCACCCAAGAAAGTCCAGCAAGCGCTACCATCAGTCCTGTGTCATGCCAACAGTAAAGCATCCTGAGACCATTCATGTGTGGGGTTGCTTCTCAGCCAAGGGAGTGGGCTCACTCACAATTTTGCCTAAGAACACAGCCATGAATAAAGAATGGTACCAACACATCCTTCAAGAGCAACTTCTCCCAACCATCCAGGAACAGTTTGGTGACGAACAATGCCTTTTCCAGCATGATGGAGCACCTTGCCATAAGGCAAAAGTGATAACTAAGTGGCTTGGGGAACAAAACATCGATATTTTGGGTCCATGGCCAGAAACTCCCCAGACCTTAATCCCATTGAGAACTTGTGGTCAATCCTCAAGAGGCGGGTGGACAAACAAAAACCCACAAATTCTGATAAACTTCAAGCATTGGTTATGTAAGAATGGGCTGCCATCAGTCAGGATGTGGCCCTGAAGTTAATTGACAGCCTGCCAGGGCGGATTGCAGAGGTCTTGAAAAAGAAGGGTCAACACTGCAAATATTGACTCTTTGCATCAACTTCATGTAATTGTCAATAAAAGCCTTTGACACTTATGAAATGCTTGTAATTATACTTCAGTATTCCATAGTAACATCTGACAAAAATATCTATAAACTGAAGTAGCAAACTTTGTGGAAATGAATGTGTCATTGTCAAAACTTTTGGCCACGACTGTACACAAAAACAAGGAGCGAGAGATAGACAGAGTTCGTTAAAGTATGCCTTATCTACTTCGAAGAACTAGTAAAATGATTGTCTGACAGCTCTGCAGCATGCTTAGGCAGGTCAGCCTAGCGAAATAAGATTATTTTATTAAAAAAAGCTACAATATGTAACTATGGGCAACCTGACCAAATCCAAAGAAATGTGAGTTATAGATATTTCATCCCCTTTGAACACAAGTCTAAGAGCTAGATCTGTTCTGTGTGCCATTTCTATGCTTCCCGTTCTGATATTTCATTTTTGTGTCTTTTACTTTCAGATTTGTACACCAGCTTCAAAACAGCGAAATATACAATATTTTTGGTTATGGAAAATATATTTCACAGCGGTTTAGATGGTACAATGATTATCTACACATGACTGCTAGTTTTTTCACCAACAAATCTGCCGAACAATTAGAATTTTTGCAACCAGGAAATGGCGGAGCGATTTCTGCATAGAGCATCTTTAACTAAGTAAATTAAGAACAAATTCGTATTTACAATGACGGCCTACCAAGAGGCAAAAAGCCTCCTGCGGGGACGGGGATATATCACGACAAGAGAGAGACCACTACATTAAAAAAAAGAGACCGAAGCATGGCAGTAAAGCCCGTACAGAATGGGAAGAAGAGAGAATGTTGTCTGGCTGTTTGGTTGCTACTGCCTGAGCAGAGATGAGATGGTGACTTAAGGAATGAAAAATAAGAAAGTAATCAAATAAGAAGTAATATACAGAACTGAAATATTGTATTATTTCATAGTAATTTCCTATTTTTCTATTGATGTCTACCCAATGTGGACCTGACGGATACAACGGAATATTTTCTGTGTTTTGGCAATTTGAATTTTCACTATTTTTGGCATTGTATTTCCATTAAAAAGCTCTAAAATCATTTTAATGTCATTATTTAATAATGGATTTCATGTAAAAAATAAGATTAAGAAACCAAGAGAGAGAACAAACCAATGTTTTTATAATCCAATTGAAACCAAACCGACAAATTACTAATCACTCAGCACTAATCCGGTCTCTATAGTCCGTCCCCCTAGTGCCCCCCTGTCCGTCCCCCTAGTGCCCCCCTAGTGTAGAAATGGATTTCTTCCAACCTGTGTGAGTGGACTCAGATGGTACACTGCTGTTTTATTACTCCCAGCTGATCGCTCCCCATCTGTGCCCTCTAGGCAGTACGAGTCAAAACAGGAGGCAGAGAAGGTATCTCTTACACACACACACACACACACACACACACACACACACACACACACACACGACAGGAGTGCGCCCAGGGGCAGCACATGGGGGAAGAACACAGGCATTGCCATGGAAACACCTCCTTGCAGACTCAGCAACCCGGGGGGGGGGGGGTTCTCAACCCTTACACAGGCCTAGTCTAGTCTGTCAAAGACAACCACTTCTCTCTACTCAGGATTTTAGACTAAGCATGTGTTTGTCTGGCTTCTTCCATAGAGCCTTGCCCGGATTATAAACCAGCCTGTCTGTAGGCTAGTCACTCGACAGAAGCAAGCCATCTTGGCGACAACGCGAGTCTCCATGGCATTGGCAGTGTATAATGTATTCAAGCCACCCTACACCATGCAGTGATGCTACTGTAAGTGCTTTCAGTGAAATTGTAAGAGGTTATTGGATCTCGTATGAAAGGAAACGCTTGTGCAATAGAGATAGATAGATAGATAGAGAGATAGATAGATAGATATATATCTATCTCTATCTATCTCTATCTCTGAATGTGACATGTAGGGAGGGAGTGATGTTCATTCCGTATACTGAGTGGAGATGTTGCTGTACTATTTTATTTCTGGATTCCATTTTTTTATTTAACCTTATTTAACTAGGCAAGTCAGTTAAGAACAAATTCTTATTTACAATGACGGCCTACCCCAGCTAAACCGTCCCCTAACCCGGACGACGCAGGGCCAATTGGGCACCGCTCTGTGGTTCTCCCGATCACGGCCGGTTGCGATACAGCCTGGGATCAAACCAGGGTCTGTAGTGATGCCTCTAGCACTGAGATGCAGTGCCTTAGATCGCTGCGCCACTAGCATTTGGCCAAGCTGTGAAACTAGAGTATGACTCAGTAATCCAACCCTGTGTTTACTGCCCTGACACAGCTATATCACCAGGGTGACCACGGGTCAAAACGACTCAGACACATTTAAAGTCAATAGTCCTAAAAACTAGGCTGGTTGGTTGGAGAACTAGGTTACATGAGAGATGGTGAATCAATCATTATGCAACTGCTGCACTAGACTTTGCAAATTGACCAGACAACATGGAAAATGTCACCGTTTAGAACAAGGGTACACGACAGGAGAGTGGAAAAAAAAGTAGTGGTGGAGGGACCCCACTGGGCCTAACTTCAGACTGTTCTCCCTCCCTCTCTCTCTGTGTGTACCCTTCCCTATCCAGCTGGTAGAAATTGATGGTCAAAGAAGTAACTGAATCAGTTTTCACATAATCCACAGAAACCAGACTGTGCCAAAAGCCGTTGTAAAGCCTACAGACGACCCGCTCTCTGGCCCAGTTCTATGCCTTTATATGGACATGAATCAGAGTCAAATTTGAATCTCCAAGGTAGCCAACGATAAGGAAATAGCTAAACGGTCTGGAACCAAATTTAATAGGTTGGGAAAAACCACCCAAATGTAAACTGAATTGGAACACGATGAGTCGCCATGGTTTCAACAAATCCTAGAACGTTTTAGTTACCTAGAGTTTAAAGGCTGTTTGACAAAGTCCAATAGACGACAGGTAGGCATTCTAGTGTTCAGTGTAGTGTGATAGATGTCAGTGTGATAGAGAGAAGAGAACAATGGCTACTTTCACTAGTTAAAGTAATAAGACTAGAGCAGGAACAGAGCTGCTGCTGCAGGCAGAGAGTTCTCGCTCTCTATGTAGGCCTACACACAGAATAGCCAACCAGAAGGCAAAGCTACTTGACTCTCGCTCAACAACAGCCAGCTAAAGGGCAACACAGCTTTTCAGATTTGATTTATGTCTGTTTTGCACTGGGACTAACTCATTTTCAAGACAGCTCTCGTCCACAAATCATGAGCAGCCTCTGGCAATGACTCCCATAAAACACCACGTGCTTATCAAACTAGTTCCATCACCACAAATAGTGTCCCGCCCTACTTCCTAGTCCATGAAGAGGACATTGGGTGCATCTCGTCTGTTTCCTTTCTGTCATCATGCGAGAGACCTAGCAGCCTGGCTCGTAGGTATCAACCCTATCGCTTTGGTCTCTCCAGTGTTTTCACTGTAGATTAAGGAGACAAGGAGAGCCACTTGAGCCAATTGAGATACAGCTGTATTGCCTTCACTCTGCATAGCTTTTCATCACCCCCAACACACACACACAGTCTTTCCCACTCACCATTTTGATGGGCACACAGGAGAGGTCAGCATCTCTGACAGGGGCGTCATCACTCTCCATGACGTAGATCCCTTTACGGCTGAGGGCCTGGATGACTGACATGTGTGACTGCAGCGAGGCGGCCTGGTCTGTCTTCAGGATGAGGGCACACACCCGGCAGTACAGCTCACAGGACAGCAGCAGCTGGAGGACGGGAGGCTTGATGTGCTCCTGGTCATACTGGTCTGTGTAGAACGGATCCCTCAGGTCCTCTGGGATGTGGTCTGGAAGGGGGGAGGGGTAGGGGGGGGTTAGTGATGGATATGATGCATTGTGTTGGTCCTAACATATTTAGACAGGATGGGTTCCACTCCCTACATCTAGCTGTGTTGCCACCCGCATGAAAATATTTGGTTGCTATTGGTTTCAATGGAATATTTTGGTGCTTGCAGCCCTGTGCCTACTTCAGAAAGAATCTAGGGGAACGCTGCTATGATGACTAATATGCATACACAGGGCTACAATAAGAGTTTGTCGTTTCGTGGATAGCCAAATGTGAAATACTTGCTTTAATTTAAAAACAGAAGATCTAGCCTAATCTTTCAACAATGAAAGGGAATGTGGGAACAGCATCATCTCGCAGAGTAAAAATATGTGTTCTGCAAGGTTTCTGTTTACTCTGTAAATACAGGCTAGTCATGGCTTGGAACTGACAGTAACACTGGTGAGAGAAGAGCTAGGTTCTCAGGTTACTAGTCTGAAACAATGCCTTTCCAGTTTCCACCACAAAGGAAGAAAACAAACATTGACCTATGAAGGGTCTGTTTTGCATTTTTCACTGACTCATATCAAACCAGAAATCACCATATTAGGCTAAATGGCGATGGGAATCCGATCATGATAATTGATGTCTGTTGCTGTCGTACTCCTCTAACAGGAAACACAGCCTACACACAATCTGGAAACATTAAAGCAGAGGAATAGAATGGAGGATCCCCCAGCAGCCCATTGCATGTGACAAGCCCAGCCCACGCACAAGTGCACGCTCTCAGAAAGGTGTGATGATCTTCGGGACAAAAATAGCCCAGCTAACCTCCATTATTCAGACATTGTTACTTCAGCTGTGGCTGTGAAGCTAGGCTAACAGAAATAGGGCTGTCCCAGACGACAAAAAAGTCGACCAAATTGTTCTGTCGACCAAACTATTGGCCAACATTTTTGTACATGTATTTTTCCACATAGACACATCGTATGTGTTTTAATCAAATCAACTATATGCACTGAGCTTGTCTGATGCTTTAAGCACAGTTTGATTAAATATTTAAGACACAAATGACCCGAGAGAGTGCAGCAATTTATTTGAATGTGCCGGGCCGGGCTCAGCCGTACTGTGACTAGCACCCGTTGTCCCGCTCTCCTCCCTGCTGCAGCGACCACCACAGAACATCAAAGTGTTTATCGCGCGGTCCGTGTTGCTGAAGCTGCAACAGTAATTTCTGCCTGAGAAGTTCTGCTACCAAAATCCCTCATTTGTTTGGAAAAACATTCCCTATTCGTTAAACCCTTGCCCTCTTTGCATGACACATTGCATAGGTGTGAAGATACAGTATTTCAACAGGTCCAGGTGATGGGGCCACAATGATAACTCCAGCTTGGTTCTCAAGTTTCGAAACCATACCAAATCATATTTCCTATAGTGTCCACATTATATTTGAATTGAGGAAGCGTGATCATAATCATTATGATATTTTAGCGATCAGGAGCACGTCCTAAACGCACTTCCTAAAATAAGTCATTTATAGACCAAAACATTTTAACAGAATGATTGGTTCAGATTTGGTCTGGACTAGACCAAAAACCAATGTCTGTGGAAATCAAGGCCGGTCCGGAACTGCACAAAAAAAAAAAAAAAAAATGGAAAAAAAAAAAAAAAAAGTGCGGGTCCATGATTACTGAGGTGTAGCCTACAGTGTTGCCTGAAATTTAATTTTATAAAATGCCCATCTATGTGGTAAGCTGACCATTTGTAAAACACACAACAACAAAAAACATCCGGACCAAAAAAAGACATCCAAAAGCTTACAAGGGTTTAGACAACCATGTCGGCCTGTAATGGAATTTTATGAAGGCCCATCCTTGGCTTGTCAGTAGGCTATTAAACAAACACTCAAACAGGAAACAAAAGCAGGATCTGTCTTATTTCTGTAGATGTATTGATGATTTATAAAGCCAGTCACATTTAACAGTTAGGCTATTGATTATAGACCTAATTAAGTTGGGGTTTCCTCTTTCCTGACTTTTTAGACAATAAGGCGAGGGCTGTTTTCTCATCTCATTCTGCTGCTGCCTCCACAGCATTGTTCTCAACACCATATACTGGTTAACTGTGCTATTATGCACATAGCAACATGGTCTAGGAAAAGGCGCCAATTCAACAGAGCACTGATGAGTTTCAGAACCGTGGACAGAGACCGCTATCCAACGCGGGAGGAAGCGCATTTGTTATACATTTTTTATTAGTGTTGCACCATTGTTCTTATGTAATAATATAACCATATACAATTTAGCACATATTAAGACTGATGACTACGCCATCCCCACGGCCTCCACAATGGATCAGTCCACTCAGTACAAATCAGACCAGTGTCATTCATACATACATACATACATACATACTAGTGTATTTGTGCATGTATGTACATACATTTCTTTCCCCCCCTTTCTACTGCTCGACTAAAGAAGTCTCAGTCGACTAACAACCTATCGACCAAACAGTCGACTAAATGGGGTCAGTCCTAAGAAGAACAGACATCTCCATAACTTCACATCTGTGTGTTATGGAGCCCTCCTTCCCTGCCTCCCAGTCCTGACTGACTATGGCATAAAGGGAGCGGCTAGTCAGCCTTCTCCAATCCGACCACACTAACAGGAAGACACATAGGCTGACAGAGGCAGAGCTCTCCATCAACCAATCAGCAACACAGCAGTGACACCAGGCAGATTTGGATTCTACGGTCATCCTTAGCACAGTCAATGTGGCTCAATGTTCATAATAAGTGTTATTAACCGTAGGACTAGGGAGGGATAATAAGCCTAGGATCGTTAAATGGGTGATACCTGTGGAGGAAACTGTCTGTGCATTACAACAGAATAGACTGATTAGAGATAAACAGCATCCACATGTGCAATAAGCCTGAGATACATTAACAGTATAAGAGTCAGTCATTCTGAGAGGCAGAGGTGTGCGTGTGGTACTGTGTATAATGCATTAAAACAGATGAGGTGGTTGCGTGAAAACAAGACGTGGCCTGGCCGGGACCAGGGTGGCCGGGGACCAAGGTGGCCGGGGACCAGGGTGGCCGGGGACCAGGGTGGCCGGGGACCAGGGTGGCCGGGGACCAGGGTGGGTCTTCACGTATGAATTCCCCCTTGAGACAGCGATATTGTGTGGCAGCAGCTGCCCCCCTCCTGCCGCAGTGGGCTGAAGTATCTAACTACTGGGACAGGGAGTGAGCCCAGCATGGTAAACACACTCTTTCTCTCCATTGCCAGGACTGGCTATAATGCATCCCCCAATTACCATCAGACTAGACAGGAGAGAACCAGCTTGCCCCAGCGGGTACCATTCTGACTGGCTGGTCGGCACTGTGATGTGAGGAGCGGAGCCAGCCAGATCTGTCTGCACTGGGGGGCAAATACTAACACACGGCGCAAGGTTGCAGTGTGCACTCACACAGAAGACAAACACACGCTCAGAAACAGATTTAGGCATGCTCACACGTGACGCAGCCACCTGCTTGCAGGTTCCCACTCGCATACACACACACCTGCCCCACAATGTCTGAGGGGCGAGGATGTATTGTCTCAGCCTGCCCGCCCATCCCTAGTTCCTGCCATTTTATAGAGCCAGACCAGCATCTGTGAAGCAGCATTAGCAATACACTCCACTACTGCCATAGGTTAAAAAAAAATTTTTTTAAATCCAAATGGGGATGCCAATTACTGCTGCACCTGGGCACAGGCAGTCCCCAAAATCCCCAAGGCTACTATACAATCCACTCCCTCTATTATCAAACTGTGTTTCACCCCCAGTTAATATTTGGGCAATAAGTTCTGTTCCCATGTCTTTAGCTAATATAGATTAGATGTTGCTGAGTGCTAGTGTACTCTGTCTGCCTGCATGACTGTTAGCCACAGCCCTTAGAGCCGCAGATGACAGACAGTGGGGAGATTCCTCCGGAGGGAGAGAGAGGAGGCAGTGTTCGTTCGTCATCAGGACAAAAGCCTATTACTTTTCTGAGCTCTCCGGGACCACAGCTCTCTGTTAGAGGAACACAGGGACTAGGCATGAGGAAAAAACATGGAGAACAGAATGAAAACAGGAAAATGGCATTCCATCTATATGAATACCATTCAAATCTGGGATTATTTGTTTGCTGTGTGCAGGCGTGTGTCTGAGTGACATTATGAAATCACTAATGACAGCAGAAACCAAAAGGCTAGGATGACAAAATGAAACCTAGGCTTAGAAAACATTGTAGATCAGCGTTTCCCCATACTCGGTCCTCGGGACCCCAAGTGGTGCATGGGAAACTCTGATGTAGACAGGCTGCAATGGTGCAGGTGCTTGTGGAACCAGTGTGAAATGCCTAGCTAATTAGCGGTGACGTCACTCGCTCGGAGACCTTGAAGCATTTGTTTCCCTTGCTCTGCAAGGGCCGAGGCTTTTGTGGGCCAAAAGGTAACGATCCTTCGAGGGTGACTGATGTGTGCAGAGGAGCCATGGTTCAAGCCCAGGTTGGGAAGAGGAAAGGGACGGAAGCAACACGGTTCCACTTTCAGTATAATGAATATCATACAGGGAGGTGATAGTACAGTTAGGCCAGTACAAAACTAAAAAGGCCCTTCTTGAATCCAGAAATAACAATAGGAAAGGCAATCCAAAGAAGCCATGTTAGGAAAACAATGGATGGTATGGTGGAAAATTGCAAGATGGTATAGTTTTATTGCATCAAATGGTTGTTTTATGCAACAGAATAGAGGATTCTTATAACTATTGTGTGTTCTACTGAGGATGGGCCCCTGGGAGATAACACTGACAGGAGATTTACAGTGTCTTTTGGGTGATAAAACCTAAAGAGCATTCCAGAGCATGAGTTAATGTTTCTGTTCTATACCGTACAAGGGAGACATGGCTCCAGTATGGAATTGGGGGGGCCAGACATTGGTCTCTACACAATGAAAACTGTTGACACAGCAGATACTGTCTGCTGTGAATTATAGGTATCTTTAATACAAATCGTAACCTTGTGACCCATTCTATACATCTGTTGTTTATCATGTAGGTTGAAAGGGGTGTATCTTGGCTATAAAATACCTTTGTACTTTTGTCTAGGGGTTCTCAACGAATCATCTGAGCGTGATTCGTCGACCAGCCATCATTATCGCACTCAATCGATTCACTTTATATGTGTGCGTCGTATTGACCTGCTCCCTTATTAATAAGTGATTAAAGATTTAGTTTAACTCTGATTTGTGTGATAAGTTTGTCGCTCCTCATTTGATAGTAAAGAAATTAACCACCGCACGTGGCACCATTATGTTCTTCCAGTGACAACACAGACGACACTCCATTGACATGACTGTTTAGAAATGAAAAATTCATAGCCAGAGCAAGTGCTCCGAGTGAAATTAGGTCACACATCTCTCACATGACAGGTTTCCTCCACTAGTGACAGGCAAACCTAGCTGTAGAATATGTGGAATGAATTACACATCACAGGGCAACAAGTATGGTCAGCTGGCTCCTCCACAACATCTTAGCATGTCTTCTGCATGGATCCAAAGCCACAGGCCTTCAATAGCAAAGCTAGGCCTAATTCCATCAGCCACTCCTGTGCTACAATCACCGATCCGGACCCGTTTTACTGCCGATGCGGAGCCCCATCGGGCCTTCATGACTGGACTACCGACGTTATCTGCCCGAGGGAGTTATCCAACTGGCCCCTCCGTCGCGACATAACCTGAACGCCCATCTGCGGCCAGCTAATCGTTAGCTGTCTTATCGGCTGCTATCTGAATAGGTCTAGCGGCCAATTTTCTTGGGCCACAATAACTATTTTGCCAATTGGATTGGTCCCCTCTACCACACGGAACCCCACTAATCTACCGACAGAAACGCACGAGGTGGCTAAAAACAGACCATCTTCTGCCAGCTGGCTACCCATGGCCCGGCTAGCTGTCTGAATCGCCTTGACCCCAACCAACCTCACTACTCACTGGACCCTTTTGATCACTTGGCTAAGCATGCCTCTCCTTAATGTCAATATGCCTTGTCCATTGCTGTTCTGGTTAGTGTTTATTGGCTTATTTCATTGTAGAGCCTCTAGCCCTGCTCATTATACCTTATCCAACCTCTCAGTTCCTCCACCCACACATGCCATGACATCACCTGGTTTCAATGATGTTTCTAGAGACAATCTCTCTCTCTCATCATCACTCAATGCCTAGGTTTACCTCTACTGTATTCACATCCTACCATACCTTTGTCTGTACATTATACGTTGAAGCTATTTTAAATCGCCCCCAGAAACCTGCTCCTTTTACTCTCTGTTCCAGACGTCCTAGACGACCAATTCTCATAGCTTTTAGCCGTACCCTTATCCTACTCCTCTTCTGGCGATGTAGAGGTGACTCCAGGCCCTGCAGTGCCTAGCTCCACTCCTATTCCCCAGGCGCTCTCTTTTGATGACTTCTGTAACCATAATAGCCTTGGTTTCATGTAGAGGTCGGCCGATTAATCGGAATGGCCGATTTCACGTTTTCATAACAATCTGTATTTTTGGCAACCAATTTGCCGATTTTTCCCCCCCCTTTATTTAACTAGGCAAGTCAGTTAAGAACACATTCTTATTTTCAATGACGGCCTAGGAACGGTGGGTTAACTGCCTTGTTCAGGGGCAGAATGACAGATTTTTACCATGTCAGCTTGGGGATGCAACCTTACGGTTAACTAGTCCAACGCTCTAACCACCTGCTTTACGTTGCACTCCACGAGGAGCCTGCCTGTTACGCGAATGCAGTAAGAAGCCAAGGTAAGTTGCTAGCTAGCATTAAACTTACCATAATCACTAGTTAAACTAGTAACTACACATGGTTGATGATATTAACTAGCCAGTCCTGCATTGCATATAATCGATGTGGTGCGCATTCGCGAAAAAGGCCCGTCTTTGCTCCGATGTGTACCCAACAATAAACATCAATGCCTTTCTTAAAATCAATACACAAGTATATATTTTTAAAGCTGCATATTTAGTTAATATTGCCTGCTAACATGAATTTCTTCCCCATTTCTCCTTCTCCCAAATCCAGTCAGCTGATGTTCTGAAAGAGCTGCAAAATCTGGACCCCTACAAATCAGCCTAGCTAGACAATCTGGACCCTTTCTTTCTAAAATTATCTGCCGAAATTGTTGCAAACCCTATTACTAGCCTGTTCAACCTCTCGTGTCATCTGAGATTCCCAAAGATTGGAAAGCAGCTGCGGTCATCCCCTTCTTCAAAGGGGGGGGACACGCTTGACCCAAACTGCTACAGACCTATATTTATCCTACCTCTCTAAAGTCTTCGAAAGCCAAGTGAACAAACAGATCACCGACCATTTCGAATCCCACCACCCCTTCTCCGCTATGCAATCTGGTTTCAGAGCTGGTCATGGGTGCACCTCAGCCACGCTTAAGGTCCTAAACGATATCTTAACCGCCATCGATAAGAAACAATACTGTGCAGCCGTATTCATTGACCTGGCCAAGGCTTTCGACTCTGTCAATCACCACATCATCGTCGGCAGACTCAACAGCCTTGGTTTCTCAAATGATTGCCTCGCCTGGTTCACCAACTACTTCTCTGATAGAGTTCAGTGTGTCAAATCGTAGGGCCCGTGGTCCAGGCCTCTGGCAGTCTCTGGGGGTGCCACAGGGTTCAATTCTTGGGCTGACTCTTTTCTCTGTATACATCAATGATGTCGCTCTTGCTGCTGATGAGTCTCTGATCCACCTCTACGCAGACACCATTCTGTATACTTCTGGCCCTTCTTTGGACACTGTGTTAACTACCCTCCAGACGAGCTTCAATGCCATACAACTCACCTTCAGTGGCCTCCAACTGCTCTTAAATACAAGTAAAACTAAATGCATGCTCTTCAACCGATCGCTGCCTGCACCTGCCCGCCTGTCCAGCATCACTACTCTGGACGGTTCTGACTTAGAATGAGTGGACAACTACAAATACCTAGGTGTCTGGTTAGACTGTAAACTCTCTTTCCAGACTCACATCAAACATCTCCAATCCAAAGTTAAATCTAGAATTGGTTTCCTATTTTGCAATAAAGCATCTTTCACTCATGCTGCCAAACATACCCTCGTGAAACTGACCATCCTACCGATCCTCGACGATGTCATTTACAAAATAGCCTCCAATACCCTACTCAATAAATTGGATGCAGTCTATCACAGTGCCATCTGTTTTGTCACCAAAGCCCCATATACTACCCACCACTGCGACCTGTATGCTCTCGTTGGCTGGCCCTCGCTTCATACTTGTCGCCAAACCCACTGGCTCCAGGTCATCTACAAGACCCTGCTAGGTAAAGTTCCCCCTTAGCTCGCTGGTCACCATAGCAGCACCCACCTGTAGCACGCACTCCAGCAGGTATATCTCTCTGGTCATCCCCAAAGCCAATTCCTCCTTCGGCCGCCTCTCCTTCCAGTTCTCTGCTGGCAATGACTGGAACGAACTACAAAAATCTCTAAAACTGGAAACACTTATCTCCCTCACTAGCTTTAAGCACCAGCTGTCAGAGCAGCTCACAGATCACTGCACCTAGCCCATCTATAATTCAGCCCAAACAACTACCTCTTCCCCTACTGTATTTATTTAGCTCCTTTGCACCCCATTATTTCTATTTCTACTTTGCACTTTCTTCCACTGCAAATCTACCATTCCAGTGTTTCACTTGCTATATTGTATTTACTTCGCCACCATGGCCTTTTTTGCCTTTACCTCCCTTATCTCACCTCATTTGCTCACTTTGTATATAGACTTACTTTTCTACTATATTATTGACTGTTTGTTTTACTCTGTGTAACTCTGTGTTGTTGTATGTGTCAAACTGCTTTGCTTTATCTTGGCCAGGTCGCAATTGTAAATGAGAACTTGTTCTCAACTTGCCTACCTGGTTAAATAAATAATTGTTGTTCTAAGGGTCGCTACCTGGCCTAGCTTTGCTATTGAAGGCCTGTGGCTTTGGATCCATGCAGAAGACATGCTAAGATGTTGTGGAGGAGCCAGCTGGCAATGCTTGTGGCACTGTGGTGTGATGTGTAATTCATTCCACATATCCTCCAGTTAATTATGCAGGTGGGGATAAGTGATGCGTTACAGAAGTGGTAATCTTGCAATACAAAAACATCAAATACTTTGACTCTTTTGCTCTGAAGAACCTAGAACATTTTAGAAAATAGAGTAACTTTTAACAAAGGTCCAGGTAATTGTTTGGTCTAATGATGTTGTTGACATTACAGATAAATAAAGGTGAAATAAAATAAATAAAACAAGTCAGCAACATTGTCACTCTTGATAAGAGTGACAAGGACTGATATCTTTCTCTGCATTTTCCATGACATGTTGAGTCTGACAGAGTCAGGGGATTTATTCAGCAGTTTTCCTGTGAGTCCAGTCTCACTGTAGTGCAAAAGGCCACTGCACAAAAACAATCAGATCACATACAGGGACACAGTCAGTTCTGCACACAAAGTATTTTGATGCATAATAACTGAGAAAATCTAGACAATACATTCCATTCGGCTTGGTTCTGCCATCAAGGCCTGTTCCAAGAAGGGCTCATTAGGCCAAGCCCAACTGCAGATTGTTCGTCTGAGGTGTGGATGAACACAAAGACACATTTCCCGTCTAACAACATTTGGGCCCAACCCTGCCACTAGATGGGGCAACTGTGTCTTCCTTGAGAAGTGTTGTGTTTCTTTGTCATTAAAAACCTACATACATCTCCATAATGCTTTTGATCACAGCAGAAAGTAAAATCCTTAAGTATCTGTGTGAGAACAGTAAAGGGCTAATACTTGCACCAAAGCATTGGAGTTGTGTAGCTATGTGACAGGTGATTATTTTGGACCTTTTTAATACCTATGTCGTTGTCCCTCTCTGTGTGTGTGTGTGTGAGAACTTACCAATGCTGTATGCCTTGGCGAACAGCCATCGCAGGTTGGCGTCTATTTTTGCTCTGGCTGAGTCGTACATTTCTAAAGGAACAATCTCTATTGTCCCTTCACCAGCTGAATCCATGTTTCTTCGGGTGCCATCCCCACCACCACACAGATCCACATCCATCCTTACAAACACATGTCACAGAAATGTACAGTATGAAACATACAAATCAAATTGTATTTGTCACATGCGCCGAATACAACAGGTGTAGACCTTACAGTGAAATGCTGATTTACAAGCCCTTAACCTGTCAACGCAGTTAAGAAAAACACCCCAAAAAATATATAAATAAAAACAACAAATAACTAAAGAGTTGCAGTAGAATAATAATAGCGAGGCTATATACAGGGGGTACGGGTACAGAGTCAATGTGCGGGGGCACCGGTTAGTCGAGATAATAGGTACATGTAACTGGAGTTATTAAAATGACTATACTAAATAACTATAGTCATTTAATTCGAGTATTACGTTAGTTACTAGCGAGCCACTGAGGAATTGTTAACTAACCAGCTAACTAACCCACAAGTGAAAATGGAAGAACTACTTAGCTAGCTAGTCCGGTTCATGCTTGCATGTTAGCTAACTTAGCATTGGGCGCCCATTCATTAGACAGGTGGCTAACTTTAGCTAGCTAGCTGACAATAAGCTGGATTGTTTCGTTGAATCTGGGTTGTACAACATTTACAAAATAGCCTTACTGGCCAAGTTAGAAAGCACCTTGGCCAACACAGACTTAAGTTAGCTGTTTTTATCCAGTTAGCTGGCTAGTCAGCTAGTCAAGTGCAGCTTTATGCTAGGTTACAATAACTGGATGAATCAAACTGACATTCACTAACTTAATCAAACAGTATTTTTTGAAAATACATGAGGAAAAACACTATGTAACGTAAATCAACCCTTTAGATCAGTCAGTATAAAATAGGTAACATAAGGACTTTCTTATGCAATTGCCCTAGCAAAGCCCAAGCACCACATCGTAGCAGCAGCGAGATGAACGAACGGTCTCCTCCCCAGCAACAAAACCCAATTTGCGGCCTGTGTCTGACAACCGCGCCACGGGAAACCCAGGATAAACGTTTACTACCAATGCCAGACAGAAATGTACAGAGTTCACGAAATATAGTAACGTACCTGATTATCCCTGGTTTATCTTTCAATTTGATGACTCATTTTAGGTCGAAGTATTTAACGTATTAGTGAGAAGCACCTTATGTACCTCCGTATCCGCGCTTTCCCATAAATCGAATTATCTGTCTGTCCGTTAGCATAAGTAGCTAACCACTGCGCCTGCGCGGATGCTAATACTATCATGCAACCACATCATTGACCCCAACATACACACAACGCAGAGCAAGATTTAAAGTAACCATTCATTCAAAAAGAAGGGCGTAAGAAGGTATATGAAACAATGTTAGATGTTTGTTTGCAAAAATTCATCAGAAATGAACCAGCCCATGTGCCCATACCGTAACAACTTGCTCTCTTTTGAGAGGAGTCTCTAGAAATGAAATGAAACAGTTTAATTTAAAAAACGATGCATTTGTTAATAAGTACTTCGCTTTGATGTCAATCAATCAATCAATTAGGTGGCCTGTTGAAAAAAAACCTGATAAAGTAAAAGGGAATTGCCTCAGTGTGGAAAAATCTCCCTCTTGTGGTGGTGCTTTTAGTTTTAGGATTTCACAGCTGATTGAATTTGAAACTACAAGGTGAAAGCTAGAATCCTTAATTGAAGCAATAACTAAGCAGTCTCCCAGCCTCTGTTTTGGTATAAAGCTACCGGATGGGCCTGGATAAATGTAACCACTCTCAAATTCATAGATAGAGCTATGGATGCACATATGGGGCTGCGCTGGAGCGGGTCGAGAGCTTCAAGTTCCTCGGTGTCCACATCACAAAGGAATTAACATGGTCCACAGACACCCACACAGTTGTGAGGAGGGCACGACATCGCCTCTTCCCTCTCATGAGTCTGAAAAGATTTGGCATGTGCCCTCAGATCCTGAAAGTTCTTACAGCTGCACAATTGAGAGCATCTTGACTGGCTGCATCACCACTTGGTACAGCAACTGCAATGCATCCGACCGCAAGGTGTTACAGAGGGTAGTGAGTACGACCCAGTACATCACTGGGGCCGAGCTGCTTGCTATCCAGGACCTCAATACCAGGCGATGTCAGAGGAAGGGCCAAAAAATTGTCAAAGCCATATACTGTTCTCTCTGCAACCGCACGGCAAGCAATACCGATGCACCAAGTCTGGAACCAAAAGGACCTTGAACAGCTTCTACCCCAAGCCATAAGATTGCTAAACAAGGCTGCTAACCAAGTGGCTACCCGGACTACCTGCATTGAACCTTTTTTTTTAACTAACTATCTTGCACTGACACAATGCACACACACTGGACTCTACCCACACACTCACACGTACAGTGCTTAAACTGATATCTCAACACACACATAAACACACACACACACACACACACACACACACACACACACACACACACACACACACACACACACAAACAAACAAACAAACAAACAAACAAACAAACAAACACACACACACACAGTGGTGGAAAACGACCTAGTTGTCATACTTGAGTAAATGTAAAGATACCTTAATAGAAAATACCTTAAGTCACCCAGTAAAATCCTACTTGAGTAAAAGTCTAAAAGTATTTGGTTTTAAATATACTTAAGGATTAAAAGTAAATGTAATTGCTAAAATATACTTAAGTACATAATTAAAATTCCTTATATTAAGCAAACCAGACTGCACCATTTTCTTGTTTTTTTTTCATTCACGGATAGCCAGAGGCACGCTCCAACACTCAGACATAATTTACAAACGAAGCATGTGTTTAGTGAGTCCGCCAGGTGAGAGGCAGTAGGGATGACCAGGAGCATTCTCTTGATAGATAAATGTGTGAATTAGACCATTTCCTGTCCTGCTAAGCATTCAAATCAAATCAAATCAAATTTATTTGTCACATACACATGGTTAGCAGGTGTTAATGCAAGTGTAGCAAAATGCTTGTGCTTCTAGTTCCGACCATGCAGTAATATCTAACAAGTAATATAACCTACCAATTCCACAACAACTACCTTATACACACAAGTGTAAAAGAATGAATACGAATATGTACATGAAAATATATAAATGAGTGATGGCCGAACGGCATAGACAAGATGTAGTAGATGGTATAGAGTACAGTATATACATATGAGATGAGCAATGCAGGGTATGAAAACATTATATGAAGTGACATTGTTTAAAGTGGCTAGTGATACATTACATCAAGATGGCAAGATACAGTAGATGGTATAGCGTACAGTATATACATAAGAGATGAGTAATGTAGGGTAAGTAAACATTATATAAAATAAAGTGGCTAGTGATAATTGATTACATCAATTTTACCATTATTAAAGTGGGTGGAGGTGAGTCAGTATGTTGGCAGCAGCCACTCAATGTTAGTGATGGCTGTTTAACAGTCTGATGGCCTTGAGATAGAAGCTGTTTTTCAGTCTCTCGGTGCCCGCTTTGATGCACCTGTACTGACCTCGCCTTCTGGATGATAGTGGGGTGAACAGGCAGTGGCTCGGGTGGTTGTTTTCCTTGATGATCTTTTTGGCCTTCCTGTGACATCGGGTGGTGTAGGTGTCCTGGAGGGCAGGTAGTTTACACTCGGTGATGCGTTGTGCAGACCACACTACCCTCTGGAGAGCCTTCTGGTTATGGGCGGAGCAGCTGCCGTACCAGGCGGTGATACAGCCCAACAGGATGCTCTCGATTGTGCATCTGTAAAAGTTTGTGAGTGTTTTTGGTGACAAGCCGAATTTCTTCAGCCTCCTGAGGTTGAAGATGCGCTGCTGTGCCTTCTTCACCACGCTGTCTGCGTGGGTGGACCATTTCAGTTTGTCCGTGATATGTACGTCGAGGAACTTAAAACTCTCCACCCTCTCCACTACTGTCCCGTCAATGTAGATAGGGGGCTGCTCCCTCTGCTGTTTCCATTCAAAATGTAATTTGTACTTTTGGGTTTCAGGGAAAAAGTATGGAGTAAAAAGTACATCATTTTCCTTAGGAATGTAGTGAAGTAAAAGTAAAAATTGTCAAAAATATAAATAGTAAAGTAAAATACAGATACCCCAAAAAACAACTTAAGCAGTACTTTCAAGTATTGTTACTTAAGTACTTTACACCACTGAACACACACACACACACACACACACACACACACACACACACACACACACACACACACACACACACTTTCACACTCACAACATAAGATGCTGCTTGTGCTACAGCTCAGTCTAATATATATCCTGTTGCCTTGTCACTTTACCCCTACCTATATGTACATAGCTACCTCAATTACCTTGTACCCCTGCACATTGACTCGGTACTGGTACTTCCTGTATAAAGACGTTATTTTTACTTGTTATTGTTATTCACTTTGTATTTATTCCTTGTATCACTATTTATATTTTATCTTTATCTTTAACTCTGCATTGTTGAGGAAGGACCCGTAAGTAAACATTTCACTGTTAGTCTACACCTGCTGTTTACGAAGCATTTGACAAATAACATTTGATTTGATTTGAAGGACTGACCATCCATGATATCCAAATTATAGTTTTAACCATGTTTTGACGCAATAAAGTGTTTGTTTACATTTACATTGTTTATAAAAACAAGAAAAACAAGCGTATATTTTAAAATTCAAATCCTCAAAGCAAATTGTATTTGTCAGATGAGCCGAATACAACAGGTGTAGACATCACCGTGAACTGCTTACCTAAGAGCCCTTAAGAACATTGCAGAGTTAAAAAGTAAGAAACATTTGGAAATAGTAACACAATAAAATAACAAGATTATATACAAGGAGGAGTACTGGTACTGAGTGAATGTGCTCTGGTACGAGGTAATTGAGGTAATAAACTCAGCAAAAAAAGAAACTTCCTTTTTCAGGACCCTATCTTTCAAAGATAATTTGTAAAAATCCAAATAACTTCACAGATCTTCATTGTAAAGGGTTTAAACATTGTTTCCCATGCTTGTTCAATGAACCATAAACAATTAATGAACATGCATCTGTGGAACGGTTGTTAAGACACTAAGCTTACAGACAGTAGGCAATTAAGGTCACAGTTATGAAAACTTAGGACACTAAAGAGGCCTTTCTACTGACTCTGAAAAACACCAAAAGAAAGATGCCCAGGGTCCCTGCTCATCTGCGTGAACATGCCTTTGGCATGCTGCAAGGAGACATGAGGACTGCAGATGTGACCAATAAATTGCAGTGTCCGTACTGTGAGAAGCATAAGACAGCGCTACAGGGAGACAGGACGGACAGCTGATCATCCTCGCAGTGGCAGACCACGTGTAACAACACCTGCACAGGATCGGTACATCCGAACATCACACCTGCGGGACAGGGACAGGATGGCAACAACAACTGCCCGAGTTACACCAGGAACACACAATCCCTCCATCAGTGCTAACTGTCCGCAATAGGCTGAGAGAGGCTGGACTGAGGGCCCGTAAGGTCCTCACCAGGTCCTCACCAGTTATCACCGGCAACAACGTCACCTATGGGCACAAATCCACCGTCGCTGGACCAGACAGGACTGGCAAAAAGTGCTCTTCACTGACGAGTCGCGGTTTTGTCTCACCAGGGGTGATGGTCTGATTTGCATTTATCGTCGAAGGAATGAGCATTATACCGAAGCCTGTACTCTGGAGCGGGATCGATTTGGAGGTGGAGGGTCTGTCATGGTCTGGAGCGTTGTGTCACAGCATCATCGGACTGAGCTTATTGTCATTGCAGGCAATCTCAACGCTGTGCATTACAGGGAAGACATCCTCCTCCCTCATTTGGTACCCTTCCTGCAGGCTCATCCTGACATGACCCTCCAGCATGACAATGCCACCAGCCATACTGCTAGTTCTGCGTGTGATTTCCTGCAAGACAGGAATGTCAGTGTTCTGCCATGGCCAGCGAAGAGCCAAGATCTCAATCCCATAAGGCATGTTTGGGACCTGTTGGATTGGAGGGTGAGGGCTAGGGCCATTCCCACCAGAAATGTCAGGGAACTTGCAGGTGCCTTGGTGGAAGAGTGGGGTAACATCTCACAGCAAGAATTGGCAAATCTGGTGCAGTCCATGAGGAGGAGATGCACTGCAGTACTTAATGTAGCTGGTGGCCACACCAGATACTGACTGTTACTTTTGATTTTGACCCCCCCCCCTTTGTTCAGGGACACATTACTCCATTTCTGTTAGTCACATGTCTGTGGAACAGTTTATGTCTCAGTTGTTGAATCTTGTTATGTTCATACAAATATGTACACATGTTTAGTTTGCTGAAAATAAACGCAGTTGACAGTGAGATGACGTTTCTTTTTTTGCTGAGTTTATGTACATATGCCCAAGGAAGCGAAGGTAACCTGCCTAAGTGATTACCACCAGTAGCACTCACATTGGTAGCCATGAAGTGCTTTTAAAGTCTGGTCATGGCTCACATCAACACCATCATCCCGGAAACCCTAGACCCACTCCAATTTGCATACTGCCCCAACAGATCCACAGATGACGCATTCTCAATCTCACTCCACTCTGCCCTTTCCCACCTGGACAAAAGGAACACCTATGTGAGAATGCTGTTCATTGACTACAGCTCAGCGTTCAACACCATAGCGCCCACAAAGCTCATAACTAAGCTAAGGACCATGGGACTAAACACCTCCCTTTGCAACTGGATCCTGGACTTCCTGACAGGCCGACCCCAGGTGGTAAGGGTAGGTAACAACACATCTGCACGCTGATCCTCAACACTGGGGCCCCTCATGGGTGCATGCTTAGTCCCCCGCTGTACTCCCTCTTCACCCACGACTGCATGGCCAAACACGACTCCGACACCATAATTAAGTTTGCTGACGACACAACATTGGTAGGCCTGATCACTGACAACGATGAGACAGCCTATAGGGAGGAGGTCAGAGACCTGACAGTGTGGTACCAGGACAACAACCTTTCCCTCAATGTGAGCATGACAAAGGAGCTGATCGTGGACTACAGGAAAAGGCAGGGCGAACAGGCCCCCATTAACATCGACGTGGCTGTAGCATACCAAGACAGTACCAAGACATACCAAGACAGTCGTGAAGAGGGCACAACAACACATTTTCCCCTTAGGAGATTGAAAACATTTGGCATGGGTCCCGAGATCCTCAAAACGTTCTACAGCTGCACCATCGAGAGCATCCTGACCGGTTGCATCACTGCCTGGTGTAACCGATGTGAAATGGCTAGTTAGTTAGCAGTGTGCGCGCTAATAGCGTTTCAATCGGTGACGTCACTCGCTCTGAGACCTGAAGTGATTGTTCCCCTTGCGTTGCAAGGGCCGCGGCTTTTGTGGCACGAGGGGTAACGATGCTTCGTGGGTGTCAGTTGTTGATGTGTGCAAGGGTCCCTGGTTCGAGCCCAGGTTGGGGCGAAGAGAGGGACGGAACCTACACTGTTACACTGGTATGGCAACTGCTCGCCATCTGACCGTAAGGCGCTACAGAGGGTAGTGCGTACGGCCCAGTACATCACTGGGGCCAAGCTTCCTACCATCCAGGACCTATTCAAATTTACTAGGTGGTGTCAGAGGAAGGCCCAAAAAATTGTCAAAGGCTCCAGCCACCCAAGTCATAGACTGTTCTCTCTGCTAACACACGGCAAGCGGTACCGGAGTGCCAAGTCTAGGACCAAAAGGCTCCTTAACAGCTTCTACCCCCAAAACTGCAGAACAATTAATAAAATGGCCACCCGGACTATTTAAATTGACCCCCCCCCACTTTGTTTTTACACTGCTTCTGTTTATTATCTATGCATCGTCATTTTACCCAAACCTACATGTACAAAATAACTTGACTAATCTGTACCCCCGCACATTGACTTGTACCGGAACCCCCTGAACAGTTCAAGAAAGAGTTAAGAAAACATTTAATAAATAAACAATAATGAGGCTATATACAGGGGGTTCCGGTACAAGTCAATGTGCGGGGGTACAGATTAGTCAAGTTATTTTGGGGGGGGGGGGTCAATTTAAATAGTCCGGGTGGCCATTGGTTAAGGGCTTGTAAGTAAGCATTTCACTGTAAGGTCTACACATATTCGGAGCATGTGACAAATTAAATTTGATTTGATTTGATGCAGGTAGAGGTAAAAGTGACTAGGCAATCAGGATAGATAATTAACAGATGAGCAGCAGCCAATGTGTGTATTTGTGTGAGTATGTATGTGCATAGAGCCAGTGCAAGAGAGTCAGTGCAAATAAAAAGGGGGTCAATGAAAATTGTCAGGGGAGCCATTGGATTTTTGGGATTCTCATTGCCGGGTTCAACAGTTGAACTAAGCTCATAAGGCATTTATAAGTTATATTCTTAAAGAATCAATGGTTAGAAATGTATAAGTCCAAAAAAGGATATTTCAAACCAGGATTTAAGACGTAACGTAACTACAACTCCCACTATGCACAGGGCCAACACTGCGTTGCCTGGGTTCAGAGGTCAATCGTTACCAACAAAATATGGTCTTCGGCTGGCTGCTCGACTCTTCAAGGAAAGTAAACAAATATTTTTAGCGAAATAACGTCAGTAGACTGCTATCGCGTTAAATTACGACCAGACTGTCTGAAAATGGTCTGAAAATCAAAAGTGCAGGCGTTTGCACTGTTGTCGCTGGTTCTCGAAGACGCCAGTTAGCGCCATAACGTTAGCAAGCTAGCCGTAAAAGCAAGCCAACATCACTGGACTGGCAGCTATCTAGCTACACACCAAGGCTACAGCTATGTTTGTGCAAGAAGAGAAGATATTCGCCGGAAAAATATTAAAAATTCATATTTGTACAATGGAGGGTACGGAGTGGTTGGAAGAAGTTACAGAGGATACCACTATTGAAAAACTCAAAGAGAAGTGCTTGAAACATGTATGTTTGTGTGTTTATTTTCCTGCTTGCTCATTGGTGTTTGCCCGGGGTGAAATTGTAGCTGTTTGCAGGCCCAGTTGAAATTGTCAGTGGTTCTGTATTTATAGTAACTGGGTAGACACTGCTATTTATAATTTAGCAAGTTGGCTCGCAAGCTGTCTAGCCTCTAAACCTGCAAACTAGGCACAATGCTCCTAGTGTAATGCAGAAATAATTGGTACCTTTCGAAATTAATGTTGCTATTGATGTAGGTCTAGGTCTATCTACCCTATACATTACCAATTACAAACTGCTTATGACACTGTAGCTATTATTTTACCAGGGTAAAAGTACTGGTACTTGTTCCTGCCTGTGGGATAATGTTGGGTTTTAATTGTTTTTCAGTATGTACATGGAAGTCTTGAAGACCCCAAAACACTCACACACCACAAACTTGTCCATGCTGCCACAGAGAGGATCCTCATGGAAACAAAAACAGTTTCAGATGAAAATTTAAAAGATAAAGGTAATCGTATGTATGTCACAAAGTTGTCTCAATGTTTCCAATTTCACCACAAACATTTTAGTGATTGTTATTTGTTTATTTGGCTCCCTATTAGCTTTTGCAGAAGCAGCAGCTACTGTTCCTGGGGTCCACACACATGACAAGCAACAAAACACTGATACACTGATAGACAAGGACAGTCACACAAAGTTAAAATATAACGATATACAATCAATACAACAACAAAAATTGTGCTAGAAAGTTAGTGATTCCTTCGGTTTTAGATGTTCTTCTACTGATAAAGAAGAGACCACCGCCACCCCCTCCGAAAATGGCGGATATATCTGCAGAGGAAAAGGTAAAACTGATTTATTTACTCTCGTTTAATTGTATTGGGTTTGTGGGTTATCTAACTCAGTGCAGAAACTAAATAGGCACTGATCATCAGACTGAAATGTTTAATGGATTGCTAATATGGATAGAACCATGGACAAGTAATTCAACAAACTTCTTACATCTATTTGTACTGTCTGGGATTATTGTCCGTGTGTGATTTCCTCCCTGTCTGTCAGAAGAAGCAAGATAACAAGGCTCCAGATAAGGAAGCTATCCTGAAGGCCACCGCTGGCCTGTCCACCCGCCACACTGACCGCACTGTCACCCAGCACAACATCAGAGATGTATGTACAGTAGGATTGAACACCATTGTAAATAACCTGGTCGAATGCATGGTTCAAAGCACTGGAGGAGTGTTCCACTGACTATTGTACTGAAATTCAACTAGTCCTGAATTTCATGGGTCTGCACAATATTCAGAAGCAGGTTAAAATGAGTGAAGTTTGTCATATTAAGCCTGTTTTAAATTTCTGATGCTAAGATTTAATGTTTATGTAACCCTTTATTTAATTAGGAAATCCCATTGAGGTCAGAAGACCTCATTCCCACAGGAGACCTGGCAAGTTGATAATGCTCTCAATGTTATGCCATGAACCTCAGTCCAAAAAATAGAGTATTAATTATTGTTTATGTGTGCATGTGTGTACATTTTCCTTCAGTTTCAGACGGAGCTTAGGAAAATCCTTGTCTCTCTCATTGAAGTGGCCCAGAAGCTTCTCGCCTTGAATCCTGATGCTGTGGAGCTCTTCAAAAAGGCCAATGGTACAACATGCAGACGCTGTTACACTCCACGCCTTCACAACTGCCTTGGCTGACTGATTAGGGAATATATATATATATATATATATCTATCACACACACACACAGTTGAAGTCGGAAGTTTACAAATACTAAGGTTTGAGTCATTAAAACTCGTTTTTCAACCAATCCACAAATTTATTGTGAACAAACTATAGTTTTGGCAAGTCAGTTAGGACATCTGCTTCGTGCATGACACAATAAATTTTTCCAACAATTATTTACAGACACAATATTTCACTTATAATTCACTGTATCACAATTCCAGTGGGTCAGAAGTTTACATACACTAAGTTGACTGTGCCTTTAAACAGCTTGGACAATTCCAGAAAATGATGTCATGGCTTTAGATGCTTCTGATAGGCTAATTGACATCATTTGAGTCAATTGTAGGTGTACCTGTGGATGTATTTCAAGGCCTACCTTCAAACTCAGTGCCTCTTTCCTTGACATCATGGGAAAATCAAAAGAAATCAGCCAAGACCTCAGAAAAAAAGTCTGGTTCATTCTTGGGAGCAATTTCCAAACGCCTGAAGGTACCGCGTTCATCTGTACAAACAATAGTACGCCAGTATAAACACCATGGGACCACGCAGCCGTCATACCGCTCAGGAAGGAGACGCGTTCTGTCTCCTAGAGATGAACGTACTTTGGTGCGAGAAGTGCAAATCAATCCCAGAACAACAGCAAAGGACCTTGTGAAGATGCTGGAGGAAACGGGTACAAAAGTATCTATATCCACAGTAAAACGAGTCCTATATCGACATAACCTGAAAGGCCGCTCAGCAAGGAAGAAGCCACCGCTCCAAAACCGCCATAAAAAAGCCAGACTATGGTTTGCAACTGCACATGGGGACCAAGATCGTACTTTTTGGAGAAATGTCCTCTGGTCTGATGAAACAAAAATAGAACTGTTTGACCATAATGACAATCGTTATGTTTGGAGGGAAAAGGGGGATGCTTGCAAGCCGAAGAACACCATCCCAACCGTGAAGCACGGGGGTGGTAGCATCATGTTGTGGGGGTGCTTTGCTGCAGGAGGGACTGGTGTACTTCACAAAATAGGTGGCATCATGAGGAAGACATCTCAAGACATCAGTCAGGAAGTTAAAGCTTGGTTGCAAATGGGTCTTCCAAATGGACAATGACCCCAAGCATACTTCCAAAGTTGTCAAAATGGCTTAAGGACAACAAAGTCAAGGTATTGGAGTGGCCATCACAAAGCCCTGAAAAAGTGTGTGCGAGCAAGGATGCTTACAAACCTGACTCAGTTACACCAGCTCTGTCAGGAGGAATGGGCCAAAATTCACCCAATTAATTGTGGGAAGCTTGTGGAAGGCTCTCTGAAACGTTTGACCCAAGTTAAACAATTTAAAGGCAATGCTGCCAAATACTAATTGAGTGTGTGTAAACTTCTTACCCACTGGGAATGTGATGAAAGAAATAAAAGCTGAAATAAATAATTATCTCTACTATTATTCTGACATTTTCACATTCTTAAAATAAAGTGGTGATCCTAACTGACCTAAGACAGGGAATTTTTACTAGGATTAAATATCAGGAATTGTGAAACTGAGGTCTATGTAAACTTCTGACTTAAACTGTGTGCGCATACATACATACATACATACATACACACACACACACACACACACACACGGGTGTGTATTACATGACCAAAAGTATGTGGACACCTGCTCGTTGAACATCATCTTTCAAAATCATGGTCATTAATATGGAGTTGCCCCCCCCCTTTGCTTCTATAACAGTCTCCATGCTTCTGGCAAGGTTTTCCACTGGATGTTGCAACATTGCTGCTGGGACTTTCTCCATTCAGCCGCAAGAGCGTTCGTGAGGTCAGGCGCTGATGTTGGGTGATTATGCCTGGCTCGCATTCAGCGTTCCAATTCATCCCAAATGTTTTCAATGGAGTTAAGGTCAGGGCTCTGTGCAGGCCAGTCAGGTTCTTCCACACTGATCTCAACAAATCATTTCTTTATGGACCTTGCTTTGTGCACGGGGGCGTTGTCATGCTTAAACAGGAAAGGGCCTTCCCCAACCTGTTGCCACAAAGTTGGAAGCACAGAATCGTCTAGAATGTCATTGTATGCTGTAGCGTTAAGATTTCCCTTCACTGGAACTAAGGGGCCTAGCCAAACCATGAAAAACAGCCCCAGACCATTATTCCTCCTCCACTAAACTTTACAGTTGGCACTATGCATCGGGGCAAGTAGCGTTCTCCTGGCATCCGCCAAACCCAGATTCATCCGTCGAACTGCCAGATGTTGAAGCGTGATTCATCACTCCAGAGAACGTGTTTCCACTGCTTCAGAGTACAATGGCGTACACCAATCCAGCCGGTGGTTGGCATTGCGCATGGTGATCTTAGGCTTGTGTGCGGCTGCTCGGCCATGGAAACACATTTCATGAAGCTTCCTATGAACAGTTATTGTGCTGACGTTGTTTCCAGAGGCAGTTTGGAACTCTGTAGTGAGTGTTGCAACCGAGAACATGATTTTTCTCAGTATGCGCTTCAGCACTCTGCGGTCCTGTTCTGTGAGCTTGGGTGGCCTACCGCTTCGCGGCTGAGCCATTGCTGCTCATAAATGTTTCCACTTCACAATAACAGCGCTTACAGTTGACTGGGGCAGCTCTAGCAGGGCAGAAATTTGAGGAACTGACTTGTTGGAAAGGTGGAACCCTATGACGGTGCCACGTTGAAAGTCACTGAGCTCTTCATTAAAACCATTCTCCTGCCAATGTTTGTCAATGGAGATTGCATGGCTGTGTGCTCGATGTTATACACCTGTCAGCAACGGGTGTGGCTGAAATAGCCGAATCCACTAATTTTGAAGGGGTGTTCACATACTTTTGTATATAAAGAGTATATATTGTTACTTTTGAATGACACTAACGAAGGCTGAAACATTTGTCTGTCTACCTACCCCCAAATTAAATAAATACTAAAAAGAAAACTTGAATCTCCTTTTTGAGTGCGGACCAGCTACACAATTTTGGAATACTGACCGAGGCTATTCATGAGTGACGAAACTGTATTATACTATTATTCCAGTTCACTAACAATGTGTGTCTGTGTGTGATTGTCAGCCATGCTGGATGAGGATGATGAGGACCGGGTGGATGAGACGGCCCTTCAGCAGCTGACTGAGATGGGTTTCCCTGAGAGCAGAGCCATCAAAGCTCTCAGACTCAATCAGTGAGTCACAATCAATTATACTTAGTAGCAGCAGGAGTCAGACTCTACATCAGAATCACTGACACAACGAGTGTAGTCTTACGTCCATGCTACTGGTCAGTGGTCATCAGTGAAGTGTATACAGATTCACCAGTTGTTTGAATCACAAGAGAGCCATATCTGAACTGAAGAGTGTGAAACGACAGTTTTAACCATGCCCCTCCTTCACTGCCTCGATCCTGCAGCATGTCAGTGACCCAGGCCATGGAGTGGCTGATTGAGCACGTAGATGACCCCACGGTGGACACCCCCCTGCCTGGCCAGGACACCCCAGGAGCAGTAGGGGCCACAGCACCCCCCCTGGTCCATTCTATCTCGGCCTCCGCCTTCCGTCCCAGCCTCCTCTGCACCCTCTCCCAGACCAGCACAGACGACGCTGCCACCGGAGCCAGGCAGGACGAGCTTACTGAGATCTTCAAGAGAATCCGAAGGAAAAGAGAGTTCAGGCCCGACTCACGGGTGAGTGTCACTGTGGGTCCCAATGGCCTGGCCTGGGATGTACCAAGCTAATACTGATGCATGTAGCTAGCTTACACACAGTGTTTGTAATGTGATGCCGTTCAGTTATGGACTCGGTTGCTGAATGCCACCTGTGTTGTGATTATTGGACTCATTGTGTGATAAAACTCTATTGATCATATTGTTACAAAAGCTTGATAGAATAATGACATGTCTTGTGGAATGAAAGTATTGACTATATAAACTGTTAACTCACACAGATGAATGAGTAGACTCTTTGCTGTCTAACTCTGCAGGCAGTCATTGCTTTAATGGAGATGGGTTTCGATGAGAAGGAGGTGGTCGATGCTCTGAGAGTCAACAACAACCAACAGGATGCTGCGGTAAGTTTATAGGGATACTTCCCCTGAGTCGGATGAACTCGTGGATACCATTTTTATGTCTGTCCAGTATGAAGGAAGTTGGAGTTTCGAGAGCCAATGCTAACTACCATTAGCGCAATGCCTGGAAGTATAGGTATCTGCTAGCATGAAGTATATGACACTTAGGTCTTTCAGGAGCACTCTGTATCTTCTATCTATATGATGCATTTGTCTTGTATTCAATGAGACATTCTATATGCAGAAAAAATTAATTTATACAAGAGGAAGGAATGATTTAACTGCTTTTCATACCCTTTGGCCATGTTGTCATTGGGATCGAGACCTGATTCTCTATTGACCATCCTAGTTTCAGAGAAGTTGACTAACTGATCTAAACATCTTGTTGTCCCTCTGTGTGAGTAAGTGTTTGCTGATTGGTTAACGTGTTTGCGGAGTGAGTGGCTGCTGATTGGTTAACGTGTTGTCATCCTGCAGTGTGAGTGGCTGCTTGGGGACAGGAAGCCGTCTCCAGAGGACCTGGATAAGGGCATCGACACCAACAGTCCTCTGTTCCAGGCCATCCTGGAGAACCCCGTGGTCCAGCTGGGCCTCACCAACCCCAAAACACTGCTGGGTAGGAATGACAGCTGTTACACACAAACACAAGTGGCTTTTTAATGTGTGTTAGCATTTGATTATGTTTTCTGTTGTGTGTACTGTAGGGTCACACAGCAGGTTAGCCTCTAAAACCCTTGTTGGCTTTATGCAGCGTTTGAGGACATGTTGGAGAACCCTCTGAACAGCACCCAGTGGATGAACGACCCTGAGACTGGGCCTGTCATGCTGCAGATCTCCAGAATCTTCCAGACACTCAACCGCACGTAGACACTGCACAAACCGTGTGCGTGTTTGTGTGAGCGTGTGTGTGTGTGTGTGTGTGTAGGTGAGCGTGTGTGTGTGTGTGCGCACGGCTGTGACGAGTATTGTTTTTGCCTTGAAAAGTCAAAGCCGGAGAAGATGTGTAAGAGTTTAGAAGACGGAGATGTGACAGATATATCTATTTATACCACAGAAAATAGAACAATGTTAACATGAACATGATTATAAAAATTGTTGTTTTTTACATTTTAATAAGAACAATTTATCGTTAAGACCTACATGATTTATTTAAAATAATTTATCCATGTACAGAAAAAATGACCATCAGGCATCAAAACAATGTTTACACTTTAAAATCAGCTTTTGTATGTTTTGCGATATTTAAATATCAATTACAGTTTCATTTGTTTCCTTAAATTGCTACATTTCATCAAAGGCGAATGACTTCAGGGCAAGCAGTCCGTGTCATTTGGTTGAAGACAGGTCTGCATGTGAACATGCACCCTAACAGTTGTGTGTCGAGGGAACCAGGATTCACTACTAGCCAGGGGTGTATTCAAAAGGTTGAAACTTTCAGAATGTTGCATATGGTCCCGTGTGGCACCATCTGCAACATTCCCACAGGGTAACAGTATGAACATGTATGCCCTCACTACTGTAAGTCCCTCTGGATAAGAGCGTCTAATAAATGACTTAAAGGTAGATAGAAATTTAACATATAGAACTGACATGATGGATTCTCTCTGATAAAGAAGAATGTATGTTCTAAATGATCTATTTCTATCTGAATGTTTTGTTCCTGTTCACCTTTCTGAATGATTAAGCCCCAGGTGATGTTAGAGGTCAACGGTTGTGCTTATCACCGTCAGTAGAGGTACAGGGGTGTATTCAGTAGTAAGCAAACGCAAGCAAATGGATTGAAACAGGAAAGGGCCTATCTGAATTTGTCCAATAGAAATTCTCATTTTCATTGTAAAATGTTTTACTACACTGGCACTAATGAATGCACCCCAGGTGGATGTGGGTGGTCAGACACTTTACCTCTCACTCTGTTCAACCTTGGGAACCTACCTGCTGGGAGTCACTACTCAGATGTGGAAAAGTAAAGGACATTTTCTTTGTGCTTCTCCCAAATATTTATTTAACTGCTACATTTTTTTGTTGCCTATTTTAGCAAAGTGTAGTATTATAAGCTGTCTTTTTAGTGTCTGTGAAGTCAAGTCTGTGTAAAAGTGGTCTTTGGTCCTGCTTTATCTCGAGACCTATGTATAAATTCTCAATGTGCTCTGATTCTGCGCCTGTTCTCAATACTCTTACCACAGCTCACTGCAGCAGGCAAAATATTACTCCTGGAACTCCTGAGAAATACATTTTCTGCCAATGAGTGGTATGGTTGGCCTGAGTGCCAGTCTGTTTGTGCTATCATGCCAACTCATTGTCACAGATTGTGTCAAACCATATTTGGCTTGACAATGAGCAATGGCGCTGACAAGAGCAACAACAGATCTGGGACCAGAATACAGTATGATAGGTTTCAGGGGAAATTGAGGCTTGATCCACGAACATCACATAAATGATTCAAAGGTAATTGTTTGAGTGATGTGAAGGTGTATCATTCCTTCCTGCAATGAAGCAAACTAGGTATCAACATGTAAGCCAATGCATTGAAGAATTTTACATGCAGTGGTATACTGAGCTCAGTAAAACTGCTAGTCTAGTGGTGGGCCGTTGTACTTTTGAGAGCAAAGTAGATGTGAGCTGTTTAACCAAAACATGAACTTATTATTGACTGTGAGAGGACTTGCCTTGTCACCAGACAGACCAGTTCAAACTATAATAATACAGTAACTTGTTGTGCAATAGCTAGAATCTATAGATGGACTTGAGTTTTGTAGACCTGTTAGAATACATATTTGATTGTAGTGTTAGGAATGTGTGAAATGCAATGGGTTAGTGAGGCTGTATGTTTATTCTATATCCTTTGACAGTAATTTATAATAACAATAAGTGACTTCCCAGAAACACTAGTACTGCTTTTGTTACATATGATTCAATTTGACTGATTTATGGGGCTCTTAGTATGCTTCCCAAATGCACCACGTTCCCTAAATAATGCACTAGTATTGACCAGAGCCCTATGGGTCCTGGTCAAAAGTAGTGCACTATTAGGGATTAAGGTGCCATTTGGGACGAAGACTTTGTTTTCATTGTGAATTTCATCTAAAACAAGAACATGAAGGATGCATGGTGTGTTTTGCCAAGCTTTGAGTGTTTTATTCAATATTTGAATTGTAGTGTTGTGACTTTGCTCAGGGAGGCTGTTTTTTTCTAGCTATGTCACCATGAGGCAAATCTCTACTCCTGTTGTGCAAAAACTTGACTTAAGGCTTTAACTGATCCATGAAAACCTGGCTTATTGAACAGAGCGTCACTAAGTATGGTTTGGTAAAATGCAATATTTGACAATTATTTAAATGTTTTTTAATGGAGAAGTATTTGCTTGATTTGTGTTTATTTATATTTTAGCCAAACTAGTTACTTGATCTTATTAATATTACATTTTAGAGAATCTGAAATTTGCACTTCAAGTTATTGAATTACAATTTCTTTATAAAATAGATCTATACACATTTTCAGAAAATACGTTTTTCACTAGCAGGTCACGGATCTGTCGAGCAATGTAGCATTTTTGAATGTTCAAAGCATTTGTATAGATGGAGGAGGAGACTACATTGGCAGCCTTTCTGTATACAGGTCCAGGATGCTGTGGCAAAGTTTTCTATCATGGCAAGTGTTATTTGTTTTAACAACATGGACCGTTTTTGGTTTTTCATAGTAATCCAATATCAAATCATGTATTTCCCAACTGTAGAGACTGAATGGTAGAAGACTCTAGGTACAAACTTCAGCCATCAGGAGCTGAAAGGCTAGATTGGTCTTTGATCAGTGCTTAAGGGGTATTTTTAGTGTGTGAGAGTCATCTTGGCAGTTGGATTGTTTGTACTGGGTTTCCATACTATACTGTCCGGTATTAACAACCTATGCAATATACTCTCTCATTCTGTTAAACCGACTAGCCTCGCCCTCGGGGCTACTGTCATTCAAATCACCATTACATTAAAAGCATTTCTGTTGCTGTTTTCTTTTGAATCCTGTGCTTTGTTTACCTGAAATGGGGGGAACGTTTAATCTCCCTTAGATAGTGTGGACCTGTTAACGAGAGAGAGAGAGAGAATCATAGGTGCTCAATGCATTTCATACCGACAAGACTGTTTTTTTTCTAGATGTGAAACAATCTATAGCCTGGATGCCATTCTGTTCTGGCATTAGCCAGCCCAGACTATGCTGCAGGTTATCTAATGTTGAAACATATTGACATTTTTACTATGGCACCACTAATAGCATTTATTAAGCAAAGTATCTGACATCACTGTCCTGTGCTGCTTAATGTGTCTTCACTAAAGCAGTGTTCTCAGGTTGCATGTTGTGTGCAGTACTGACACCTGACAGTTCTGTTGATTAGGGAACAGCACTGACACCTGATAGTTCTGTTGATTAAGTAAAAGCACTCAAACACCACTGTTCTGTTGTCTATTGATTAGGTAACAGCACTGGCACCTGACCGTTCTGTTGATTGGATAACAGCACTGACACCTGACAAGTAGCACAGGTACTTGGTATATGGTATTTGTCTGGTCATTAACTTACTCCTCTCAGTTTGCCCAACTCTTGTCTTGCAGTTGGTCCCAATATGCTCCCTACACCCTTGGTCCTAACCAGTACGTGGATCTGACCTGAGCATGTTTGCAGATACGTAAGGAGTAGGCAATATGGTGGGAGCTCCACCACTACTACACTGGTTATGCCTGTCCAGACCGTTTCAGATCTGCAAGCATCAAAGGTTAGGGCAATCAGCAGTTGCTACATCCATTTTTGGACTTAGAAGTTGATATGTACCCATTGATTCTTGAATAATATAATTCATAAATGCCTCATGAGCTTAGATTAACTGTCATACCCCATCAGAACCAAAATATAAGCTTGTTTTACACCAGTGTTTGTAAACAATGAACATTTAAACAAACACTATATAGCCTCAAAACGTTGTTAAAACTATGATTTTGATATCATGTATGATCAGTCCTTAAATTTCTCCAGCCCCATCCCTCAGCTTTTTACCTGAACCAGCAGTGGGGAGGCCACTTTGTTATTGTGTCTACTGCTGATCGCAGCTTTAAGGCTAAGTTCAATGAACGTAGCCTTAAGATGCTTTTGGGAAACCGGGACCTGATCTAGTTTCTCACTCCAGGTCATATTCATGTGAATAGCACTTCTCACCTGTGGAAAATGTGAAAAGCTTTGTAACATCACTTCTCAAATGTAGTACCAATTAAAGGCTTTTGAATTTAACTGATGTGAGAGAGGTCAAATGTTGTGTTTCATTGTCTTCTGAAATACAACAGCATCTTTACAGTTCCTTTCCATCCTGTCAAGGAAGGAGGCTACTTGAGTCCATTTCGGATAGATGCTACTGTTCCATAAGGTGCTGTGACCTTGCTTTGTTGGACTGGGTGGCTTGAAGCCTGAACAGCCTAGCAGTTAGTGTCTGAGTGAATCGGAGACTACTTACTTTACAATCCTGCCCACCAGTTCAGGTGTGACTCACTCTCAGAAAGCACCACTAGAGGACACTATTGGTTAATGGTTCAGCATTATACAACACAGGGCTCATGTTGACAAAGAAAAAGTTAGAACAACATATTTTCTCCACCACGTTTCATGCGTTTTGGTTTGAAGGCACCAGCAAGACCAATGCAGTGTGTTTATTGTCTCTCTGTGTTGCTGGAGAGACAGTGCTGCTGAGGGTTGAGCTACACCGCGAAGGAGGGTGTACTGTGCTGCTGGAGAGACGGTGTTGATGAGGGTTCAGCTACATCACTAAGGAGGGGGTGCTGTGCTGCTGGAGAGACGGTGTTGAGGGTTCAGCTACGTCACTAAGGAGGGGGTGCTGTGCTGCTGGAGAGACGGTGTTGATGAGGGTTCAGCTACATCACTAAGGAGGGGGTGCTGTGCTGCTGGAGAGACGGTGTTGATGAGGGTTCAGCTACATCACTAAGGAGGGGGTGCTGTGCTGCTGGAGAGACGGTGTTGATGAGGGTTCAGCTACATCACTAAGGAGGGGGTGCTGTGCTGCTGGAGAGATGGTGTTGATGAGGGTTCAGCTACATCACTAAGGAGGGGGTGCTGTGCTGCTGGAGAGACGGTGTTGATGAGGGTTCAGCTACATCACTAAGGAGGGGGTGCTGTGCTGCTGGAGAGACGGTGTTGATGAGGGTTCAGCTACATCACTAAGGAGGGGGTGCTGTGCTGCTGGAGAGACGGTGTTGATGAGGGTTCAGCTACATCACTAAGGAGGAGGTGCTGTGCTGCTGGAGAGACGGTGTTGATGAGGGTTCAGCTACATCACTAAGGAGGGGGTGCTGTGCTGCTGGAGAGACGGTGTTGATGAGGGTTCAGCTACACTAAGGAGGGGGTGCTGTGCTGCTGGAGAGACGGTGTTGATGAGGGTTCAGCTACATCACTAAGGAGGAGGTGCTGTGCTGCTGGAGAGACGGTGTTGATGAGGGTTCAGCTACATCACTAAGGAGGGGTGCTGTGCTGCTGTGGAGCCAATCAGCTGGGCGGTGGAGATTGAGAGTTGTTGCCTGTGATTCTTGGAGAAGATAAACTCACCTGCAACATACAGGTACGCCTGGCCTGATACAGATAGAAACGCATTCATGACATGACCTGTGTGTGAGAGAGAAGCAGTCATTTGGTGTCATCGTCCGGCCCCTGAAAGCCTTCTTGTTATTCCACAGCGTCCCTCCCAATACCACGGTCCCTCCCATCCCTCCTGTCCCTGCCACCGTCCCTCCCATCCCTCCCGTCCCTGTCACTGTCCCTCCCATCCCTCCTGTCCCTGCCCCTGTCCCTCCCACCCCTCCCGTCCCTGCCCCTGTCCCTCCCGTCCCTCCTGTCCCTGCCACTGTCCTTCCTGCACCTGGTGTTTCCTCCAGGCAGTGTCATGTTTTCAAACTGTTTGCCAAACACTTTACTATCATCAGCCAATCAGCATTGCTGCAGTGATGATAATGTAACTACTGTAGCTGCATTTCTCCAGTGCCATGACCAGCTAATCTGTTTTTATCAGTATGGTTTCTATTTTTTCTAAAAAGTTCTCTAATCTGATTATTGTTGCTGGTGTCATGATGACTGAACATGTGGTATCCAACCCCACCTTTCTGAAACAACCTCTGCAGATCGTTATCCTTCATAAACTGATCTACAGAGTTCGAAGAACATTTCAGCCAGATTTTCACTTAAGTTTGAACCACGAAAAGATTTAAGAGCTTGTTTATTGGGCCTATCCTGTTTACGTGAACAGAAGGCTCTGGGCCTAAATACATTTAAACCAGTTGCAACTAGTTTCGAGATATGGAGATTGTGAAAATAAGGAAATATGTGTTAATACTTTTAGTTGTGGCAAACATTCCAAAATGTTTGGCCACAGAACAACATCATTAACACATTTTTATACATTTTCAGTAGATAAAATAAACATGTTTTCACTAATGACCGTAAATGTCCTAGACTGTGGCTATAACTTCGATTAGCTAACACAACGTGCCATTGGAACATAGGAGTGAAAGTTGCTGATAATGGGCCTCTGTACGCCTATGTAGATATTCCATTAAAAAAAAAAAACATTTAATCAGCCGTTTCTGGCTACAATAGCCATTAACAATGTCTACACTTTATTTCTGATCAATTTGATATAATATAAATGGACAAAAAAATTGCTTTTCTTTAAAAAATAAGGACATTTCTAAGTGACCCCAAACTTTTGAACAGTAGTGTGTATATATATACATACAGTGGGGAGAACAAGTATTTGATACACTGCCGATTTTGCAGGTTTTCCTCTACATGTAGAGGTCTGTAATTTTTATCATAGGTACACTTCAACTGTGAGAGACGGAATCTAAAGCAAAAATCCAGTAGTGTATACACTACTGGTCAAAAGTTTTTTAATACCTACTCATTCAAGGGTTTTTCTTTATTTTTACTATTTTCTACATTGTAGAATAATTGTGAAAACATCAAAAGTATGAAATAACACACATGGAATCATGTAGTAACCAAAAAAGTGTTCAACAAATCAAAATATATTTGAGATTTGAGATTCTTCAAATAGCCACCCTTTGCCTTGATGACAGCTTTGCACACTCTTGGCATTCTCTCAACCAGCTTCATGAGGTAGTCACCTGGAATGCATTTCAATTAACAGGTATGCCTTCTTAAAAGTTAATTTGTGGAATTGTTTTCCTTAATGCG
This sequence comes from Salmo trutta, assembly GCF_901001165.1. Lineage (NCBI taxonomy): Eukaryota > Metazoa > Chordata > Actinopteri > Salmoniformes > Salmonidae > Salmo > Salmo trutta. The sequence goes on along the minus strand of NC_042965.1, from coordinate 36,008,750 downwards.
CTTGAGCCAATCAGTTGTGTTGTGACAAGGTGGGGGGGGGGGGATACAGAAGATAGCCCTTTTTGGTAAAAGACCAAGTCCATATTATGGTAAGAACCGCTCAAATAAGCAAAGAGAAACGACAGTCCATCATTACTTTAAGACATGAAGGTCAGTCAATCCGGAACATTTCAAGAACTTTGAAAGTTTCTTCAAGTGCAGTCGCAAAAACCATCAAGCACTATGATGAAACTGGCTCTCATGAGGACCGCCACAGGAAAGGAAGACCCAGTTACCTCTGCTGCAGAGGATAAGTTCATTAGAGTTACCAGCCTCAGAAATTGCAGGCCAAATAAATGCTTCAGATTTCAATTAACAGACACATCTCAACATCAACTGTTCAGAGGAGACTGTGTGAATCAGGCCTTCATGGTCAAATTGTTGCAAAGAAACTACTACTAAAGAACACCAATAAGAAGAAGAGACTTGCTTGGGCCAAATAACATGAGTAATGGACATTAGACCGGTGGGAATGTGTCCTTTGGTCTGGAGTCCAAATTGAAGATTTTTGGTTCCAACTGCCGTGTCTTTGTGAGACGGGGTGTGGGTGAACGGATGATCTCCGCATGTGTATTTCCCGCCGTAAAGCATGGAGGAGGAGGTGTTTTGATGTGGGGGTGCTTTGCTGGTGACACTGTCTGTGATTTATTTAGAATTCAAGGCACACTTAACCAGCATGGCTACCACAGCATTCTGCAGCGATACGCCATCCCATTTGGTTTAAGTTTAGTGGGACTATCATTTGTTTTTCAACAGGACAATGACCCACCACACCTCCAGGCTGTGTAAGGGCTATTTTTACCAGGAAGGAGAGTGATGGAGTGCTGCATCAGATGACCTGGCCTCCACAATCCCCTGACCTCAACCAAATTGAGACGGTTTGGGATGAGTCGGACCGCAGGGTGAAGGAAAAGAATCCAACAAGTGCTCAGCATATGTGGGAACTCCTACAAAACTGTTGGAAAAGCATTCCAGTGAATTTGGCTTGCTCCTCAGGAAATGCTGGTGGCCATGACATAAGCCAAATGTGAGTTGGCTTGGGGGTGTGGTTTGATGTGGTTGTTTCTTGTGTGTGTCCTTGCCACCATTAAAGCCTTGTTCACACTGCAGGCCTTAATGCTCAAATCAGTTTTGTTGTTCAAATCCGTCTTGGAATACTGAATGTCCAAACAGCAAGTTACAAGTGACCAAATTGTATTTGTCTGTGTTCAGACAGCAGTCATTTGCTGACATGGCTACGCTAGTTGTCAAAGTAATGACGGGTGTTGGCGGGGTGACGTAGGCTGATTGGTAGTGGTGCTCGTTGTTCCTATCACTCAGAAGTTATGTAGCAATCTAAGGTGACAACAATAGCTTCCATGGACGTTTCCCAGTTGCTTTGAATGATCAAAATCATAGTGTAAGAACACTTTTTAAAGCCTGAAAGGATAAGATTGTCCAACTTTCAAAACAAGTCATTTTTGGCTAGCCACAGCAGTCAACTAGCTAGCTAGGTAACTGTTTAGCTTTCTAGCACATTCACTAATTTGTTTGTAAACAATTATCAAGTTCGTTAGCTACCACATGTCATTGTAAAACTGTCAACAGTGTAGCTAGCAAGCAACAATATATGCCAAATAACAGTCTAAAAATGACTTGAGGGCAAATCAGATTTTATTGTTCAGACACAAAGGGCCAGGAATCATTTTTGTATCTGTATGTAGCTTGAAATGTCCAGTTCCATGTGCTTCTTGGCTGTTGACTGCAGGAAAAAGAACATATTCGAATTGGATATGCTAAAATGTTTTGAATCACTTCAAACTGCCAGTGTGAACAAGGCTCAAGACACACCCATCTGTCAGAACATTTCCCGCAGCTGTTACTCCCCACTCAGTCACAACAAACCAACCTCCTGCAGGTTGAGTTCAATCACTACATGCAGATGTATGGTGAGATGCCGGAGGAATCTTTGAATATGTCAGTGGCCTACAGAGTAATATGAGAAGAATGCAATTGCTGAATTTATGTAGATATTATATGTGTTTTGATAATTTTCAAGTATAGTAACAGGTCCATGTAGAATAAACAACCCTTTACATAATACCACATAAGCTAATCTAATGTGTTGTTCCCCTTTCATTCCCAGCCTAAACAGATACTGTGCCTATCGGCATTTTGTCTGGTGGTAATGTGGCTACGTTGGCAAACATGTAAGAGCGGTCATACCTTCCTGTGTGGTGTCCCGTATAAAACAGGCACCTGATTCTGCACCTGATCCTGGTGCAGAATACACAGGGTTTCTCCCTCCCCATATTAACTGGTACCATTCAATTAAATAATTTAATAAGACAATACAAGTAAAAGTTTTGTCTAGTATATTATGCTGAGTGCCAGGTCTCTCTCAATTCAGAGACAGTATCAGTATCAAGTCCCTCTGTTCGCCTGGTCTTCATCACATCATCTTGCAAGTCTCTATGTGCTGGCTCCATACATGTTTCTGTGAACACATACACACACAGTCGTTGTTCTATTACCAGTGGCAGTTAGGATAGGTAATATCTGACACACAAACAGCTACTAGGTTGAATTTTGAACAGGTCAGGTAAAACTTACCCAATTAAGGTCTCCCCATCAAACGACCGAGGTTCTATTTTTGCCCACTGATAAGAAGAGGAGAGGTGGTTGTGCGCGATGGGCTATGTTGGCTGTAAGGGATTCAGGTTTGAACAGTTGAATCATAAAAGTTTTACGATAGTTTGTGGTTATTGATTCTTGGTTTGAATGTTTAGTTAACAATAGTGAATTTGAACAGGAGGTTAATGTATTCTGACATCATAATCAGTTTCCATTACGTGGAATGATGTCAGGTCAGTAAAGTGGATTGCAGGTTGAGTTTATTTTATTTTACAGGGACAGTGCACATTAATTACAGTTGTGTGTGTCTAATGGCAGGGTAGTCCTATCAAGCACTTTGAGTTTTGTTTGTAGTCAACGTTTGGGTTTCTCAATCGGCGTAGTATAATGATATGTTGTTTTTTTCTGGAAAAAGGAGTGCTTCATTGTCTCTCTTTGGAATGTTTCCTAGAGCCACGATATCTTAAAGGGGTATACACACATGGCATTTTAGAAGTTTTATTTTCTGAGTTTTAATTAAACACGTGAATTCTCTTGATAAAGGAATGTTCTGGGAACCTGAGATACAACATGTAGAAAATGTTTGAGGGTTTTTCTTGAATTTGTCTAATATAGTAAGAAACACTTCTGTGAAGGGGTTGTTATTTCTTTTGACCTCTATCATGGCTCTCCTGTGTGGTCTGATCAGCCTCATAGGATGGCCATTTGGATAATGAAGAAAACGGGTCATTTGTAATACTGATTTTAAGGTGATTTGTGTAATTGATAATTATGATGGAGTTTAAAGTTTTGACATATTTGTAAGTTTAACAAATAAGAAGAAAATAACATAATTCTCTTAACAGAGAGTGACAACCTGAGGGAAAACAATGAAAAATTGCCTAAAAAGAAACCGCTTTGTTAAGAGCAGGTGTTGGAGCAGACATGGTTCCTGCATGCGGAGCTGCTATGGAAATAGTTGGAGGACCAGTTGGTGCAGCAGTAGGAGCTGCAGTAGGATCTGCAGTAGGAACTGCAGTAGGATCTGCAGAAGGAGCAGCAGTAGGAGCTGCAGTAGGATCTGCAGTAGGAACTGCAGTAGGATCTGCAGAAGGAGCAGCAGTAGGAGCTGCAGTAGGATCTGCAGTAGGATCTGCAGAAGGAGCTGCAGAAGGAGCAACAGTAGAAGCTACAGTAGGATCTGCAGAAGGAGCTGCAGTAGGATCTGCAGAAGGAGCTGCAGTAGGAGCTGCAGTAGGAGCTGCAGTAGGATCTGCAGAAGGAGCTGCAGTAGGAGCAGCAGTAGGAGCTACGGTAGGATCTGCAGAAGGAGCTGCAGTAGGATATGCAGAAGGAGCTGCAGTAGGAGCTGCAGTAGGAGCTACAGTAGGATCTGCAGAAATATTGCAGAAGGAGCAGCAGTAGGAGCTGCAGTAGGATCTGCAGAAATATTGCAGAAGGAGCAACAGTAGGAGCTGCAATAGGAGCTACAGTAGGATCTGCAGAAGGAGCTGCAGTAGGAGCAGCAGTAGGAGCTACGGTAGGATCTGCAGAAGGAGCTGCAGTAGGATCTGCAGAAGGAGCTGCAGTAGGAGCAGCAGTAGGATCTGCAGTAGGATCTGCAGAAGGAGCTGCAGTAGGATCTGCAGAAGGAGCTGCAGTAGGAGCTGCAGTAGGATCTGCAGAAGGAGCTGCAGTAGGAACTGCAGAAGGAGCTGCAGTAGGAGCTGCAGAAGGAGCTCTGAATGTGTCACGCATGAGCGAAGCTGTGAAAAGTACATGCTTGATGATACAACGAATCTGCTGTGCTATCTATCAGCCTGTTTGTTCCAGTTAAACATCATCCAAGTATAAGAAATTTAATTAAGATTCTATTATGACATATTTCATGTATCGTCAATATGGGGATGATGGCTATTGAATTTATTCAAGGGATGTGGGCTAATACAGTTTGTTGTTGTTGTTTTGGTGCAATAGGCATTGCTAAGCTTTTAGATAGCTATGGGGTTGGTTGTTCTGTTTACATTGTCTGCTGTTCAATAAAGTTTCATGAGATCAATGCAGATTATGTTCCATGTTCATTATGTCAACGCACAACTTATTTTCAAAGTCTTTTGTTGCTTGGGCCTATCATGAGTCGGCCTATCGTGCAACAGGAGCCATGATTGGAGGAAAAGTTGCAGAGATTTTTCACTTCTGGTTGCAGTTCTCTATGGTATCCACTAGATGGTACCAAACCATGTGATAAGAGGTCTTCTTATTGCTGTACACTGTGGGGTAACTGTGGGGTATAGTGTCATCCAGTGGAGGCTGGTAGGAAGAGCTACAGGATGATGGACTCATTGTAATGGCTGGAATGGGATATATGGAACGGTATCAAACAGCTGGAAACCACGTTTGACTCCGTTCCATTGATTCTATTCTAGCCATTACAGTGAAAGGAAAGAGAAAGGGAAATGGGGATACCTAGTCAGTTGTCCAATTGAATGTATTCAACTGAAATGTGTCTTCCGCATTTAACCCAACCCCTCTGAATCAGAGCTGTGCGGGGGGTGAACAGTGGGTTGACTTCATTGCTCAGGGGCAGAACGACAGATTTTTACCTTGTCAGCTCTGGGATTCGATCCAGCAACGCTCTAATTCCATTCCAGCCATTATAATGAGCCCGTACTCCTATAGCTCCTCCCACCAGCCTCCTCTAGTATCATCGTAGCACCTCAGGGTTAGAGGGGAGAGACTAAGGGGACTTGTCTGACCAACATACCATTGAGAGCCCGACTAGCCAAAATCCATAACTGACCCTTACCTTAACCTTAACCCTAATCTAATTTTAACCAATTTGAAAAATGAAATATCGGTTTGCACGTCAGCCACGTCATCTTAGTTTTCCCCAGGTTAGAGAGCTGTCACCATACTTCTCTCCCGAATGATGATTTCACACAAGATCTAAATAAAAATCTTACAAACTTGAAGCAATATACAATGAAAACTGAGATGTGATGTCATATACTTCTTGTATGTGCCACGAGGTGTAAGCTAACTATCATTCAGTTGGATAGTTGATTGCTCAAGGAAACAGAAATTGGAGACAGCCAGGTGAAACTTTATGGAAACTATGTCAGATCATATTTCTTCCTTCTTCCTCCTCACAAACTTCCATTTCAAGTCAAAGGGTCAAATGTCACTTTGAAATACTAGACTATAAATGAATGCTTTCTGTTCATGAAATGTTTCATAGTGAGTATGTTTTATTATAAGTGTGTGACTCAGTCATGATGTTACTCAATCAACCTCATTGTGTACCTTCAGTGATCTCGCCCTGTGGTAATCAGCACATCTTTGTAATTTCATGTGAAAAGCGATTGTGTACGTGCTATTATCACTGTCCTGGGCAATGTCCCAAATGGCACCATTCCATTCCACACCCTATTTAGTTCACTCTACGGCTCTGGTCAAATGTAATGTGCTATATAGGCAGGGATGGGTAGTAATGGATTACATGTAACAGGGATTATGTTTTTTATTTTTTATTATGTGTAATTGGATTACAGTTACATTCTTAAAAACAGCTGATTACATTATGGATTACTTCATCTAATATCAATATTACAATTTGATACGCTTCAGTGATGCTGCTGTTTAGTGCATAGACTTTCTGACATTGTCCCACCTCAGCAAGACTATTGTCTCTAGCTGATGGGCCATCAGAGGCATGGATGGGTTTTTGATTATATTCAGACTGGTTGAATAGGATAGGCTTTCAGAACATTCACACCATGGGTGCAATCATTAGTCCAAACAGTTGCAAACAGCAATTAAAACATGAGTTTCTATTGGACAAATAAAAATAAAACGTTTTGCGGTCAAACAGCAGACAATCTTCTGGACTACATAGAGCTCTCATAAACCTACCTGTGCAGGTCCAGCCTGGTCTCATAGATTAGACGTAACATAGTAAATGTTAATCCGGGACACTCAAATGAGTATGATATGTTATGGTTACATAAGACAGATGGTTACTTATTAAGGCAAAAACGGAAGTAGGGTGGGTGGGTGGTTGGTTGGTTGGGGCGGATAGGTGGGCATGTAACGCGAACATCTAGTAACCTAAAGGTTGTGTGTTTGAATCTCATCACGGACAACTTTAGCATTTTATCTAATCAGCAACTTTGCAACTACTTACTACTTTATAGCTATTTTGCAACTACTTAGCATGTTAGCTAATCCTCCCCACAACAAATTGCAATTGGTAACATATCATACAAATTGTAATTCGTACCATGCAGTATCATGCGAAATGGATGATGGACATCCACATACATAACATATGAAATGTAACATATCATACTAATTGGAGTGTCCCAGATTTACATTTACTATGTTACGTCTACCCCTGAGTCCAGGCTAGCAGATCGGTTCCTCTCGGTCTCCTTTAATCAGTGGCAAAATAAGCGCACAAGCTCCTAAACCCCTACCCTGCACACTGTACATTTCCGTCTCCTCCTTTCGTATAGAAAAAATGCAACTGGTATGGATAGGCTACAGAATTTCCATGTTGGTGCCCATCACTACTGATACTCATCCAATCATTGGAAAGCTTTAGGGTGCTGCTGACAAACAGCATGTTCCAAGGGATGGGCCTGAGCATGCTGCTGTACAGAACATAGAATAACCTTATATCATATCACTCCTTATAATGTGCTGAAAATGAACAAATCTGTGCAGCTACTTTATAATCTGTAACATGGTGTTCAAGTCTAATTTTAAAGAAGACAATGCCAAGTTTCATTATATTGAGAAATAAATTCTAGAACAAAAAAAAACCGAAATATTAAAATAGTTTTAAAGAACTTAGAAAATATACAGTTCCAAAGTAATTGGATTAAGTTACTCATTTAGAGTAATCCAAAGGATTACGTTACTGATTACTTTATTTGTCATGTAACTGTAATCAGCACGGATAAAACAATTCAAGCAAACCGCCCAACACTGTATACAGTGCACTTGGAAGGTTTTCAGACCCCTTCCTTTTTCCACATTTTTCTATGTTACTGCCTTATTCTAAAATTGATTAAATACAACATGTTCCTCATCAATCTACACACAATACCCCATAATGACGAAGTGATAACAGTTGTAATTATCATTTTTTTGCAAATGTTTTCAAATAAAAAACATAAAATACCTTATTTACATAAGTATTCGGACCGTTTGCTATGAAACTCGAAATTGAGCTCAGGTGCATCTTGTTTCCATTGATCATCCTTGAGATGTTTCTACAACTTGATTGGAGTCCACCTGTGGTAAATTCAATTGATCAGGACCTCAGACTAGGGCGAAGGTTCACCTTCCAACAGGACAACAACCCTAAGCACACAGACTAGACAACGCAGGAGTGGCTTCGGGACAAGTCTCTGAATGTCCTTGAGTGGCCCAGCCAGAGCCTGGACTTGAACCCGATCAAACATCTCTGGAGAGATCTGAAAATAGCTATGCAGCGACGATGCCAGATCTTGAGAGGATCTGCAGAAAAGAATGGGAGAAACTCCCCAAATACAGGTGTGCCAAGCTTGTAGCGTCATACTCAAGAGGACGTGAGTCTGTAATCGCTGCCAAAGGTTCTTCAACAAAGTACTGAGTAAAGGGTCTGAATACTTATGTAAAAGTGATATTTCCGTTTTTTTTAACGAATTTGTAAATTTTTTCTAAAAGCCTGTTTTTGCTTTGTCATTATATGATATTGTGTGTAGATTGAGGGGGAAAATAAATTGAATACATTTTTGAATAATTCTGTAACATCAAAATATGGAAAAAGTCAAGGGGTCTGAATACTTTCCTATTGCACTGTATAGGGTACACATAGGGCTCTGGTCAAAAGTAATGCACTATATAGGGTGTAGGGTGACATTTGAGACCCATCCCTGGTGCATTCCCTGCCTTGTTTGCAGGAAATGCAAGGGAGGAGGACTTCCTTGTAGTGCAGCCTTCCCTTACCTTCACTTCCCTGTTGCCATACTGAGCGGGACTGAGGGTGCTAAGCTGGCATACCTTTCCAGGAACCTTTGACAATAGGTTTGAATCTCCCTGACTCTCTGCCATCAAACTTCTTTCCTTTTGTTTATGTTTTAAGTGTGGGAGCACCTGTAAGTAGAGATGTTTATTTTTCAAATCATTAATATTTATTTGAGTAGATATTTAATTATGTATGAAAGGCTTGGATAAAATGAATAATATATTAAAATAATATTATTAAAGACTTGGATACTCTTTAAGAGTCACTCTGTCTAAATCTCCATGCTGTGTTTGCTGAGTATGATGAAGAGCTTCCTGGTCAAGAGTTTCATTCATGAAGGATACCACCCCAGTTATTACACTGTAGGCTTACATTTTCTCATTGTAATCTAGTTATTTTCTTCATTGCACTCAGACATGACAAGGTAATTGGTTAAAGGGACTATCTGGGATTCGAAAAGCAACAAAGCAGCTATATAAACTACAATGGCTATATATAATGTATTTAAAAGTCTTATTTAGTGTATTTATCAATTCCAGATTGCCTCTTAAAAAGTGCCATGTGTATACAATTATTTTGATCCCCACTTGTCCTAACTTTTTTGAGGTACAACTTTAAAATAAATATATATAAAGAAATGTTCCTATCACAGGACGATGTTGTACACAGAGCTGCTGCGGTTGTGGGATGAAGCAGTGAAGGCAGTGGATGCCAGAGACTGGCAGGGAGCCCTGTCTAAACTGAACCAGATCACTGAACCTACCTCCCGTACTCTGTTTCTGACTGCCTCTGCTCACCTTGCCCTGGGGCAGCTGGAGCCTGCCATCCAGGTAAGTCTGGAGGACTGCTGTCAAGAGTGACTGATCAATCTCTGAAAGGATTTCTTTGTGTATGTATGTGAGTGAGTCTAATATTTATCTGTCGCCCTGTGAAGGCTTTAGACCAGACCATAGCCAAGGATGAGCGACTTGCAGTTGGCTTTTTCCAAAGAGCTGGAACACTCATAATGGCTAGTAGGTAAAGAGATCACTGTACAACATTATGGTTCCTCTTCTGTCAACTGATGTTGTTCTCTCCTTTATTAAAGTAAACAACAGGATGTACAGGTCAATGTGTACGTGCAGCATTTAGACATCAATTAACATATGAAGGCAAATGGCTGTCTATTCATGTTTTAGATTACAAAAGACAGCCATTATATCTGACATCCCTCTCCCTCCCACTCTCTTTGTTCCTGTGTGTGTGTGTGTGTGTGTGTGTGTGTGTGTGTGTGTGTGTGTGTGTGTGTGTGTGTGTGTGTGTGTGTGTGTGTGTGTGTGTGTGTGTGTGTGTGTGTTCTACAGGCTGGAGGAGGCTCTGAATGACTGTATCTCAGCTCAGAAACACATGAGAGGGAACGTGGTCATTGACTACAGACAGCTGGGGCTACGCTACAAGCTCTACAGCTGGCAGGTACAACAGACTTACACCACAGTGTTATAACTGTAGACTTACACCATGCTGTTATAGATGTAGACTTACACCACAGTGTTATAGCTGTAGACTTACACCACAGTGTTATAGATGTAGATTTACACCACAGTATTATTGATGTAGACTTACACCATGCTGTTATAGATGTAGACTTACACCACAGTGTTATAGATGTAGATTTACACCATAGTGTTATAGATGTAGATTTACACCACAGTGTTATAGATGTAGACTTACACCACAGTGTTATAGATGTAGATTTACACCACAGTATTATTGATGTAGACTTACACCACAGTGTTATAGATGTAGATTTACACCCCAGTGTTATAGATGTAGACTTACACCACAGTGTTATAGATGTAGACTTACACCACAGTGTTATAGATGTAGATTTACACCACAGTGTTATAGATGTAGATTTACACCACAGTGTTATAGATGTAGATTTACACCATGCTGTTATAGATGTAGACTTACACCACAGTGTAATAGATGTAGATTTACACCACAGTGTTATAGATGTAGACTTACACCACAGTGTTATAGATGTAGACTTACACCATGCTGTTATAGATGTAGACTTACACCTTGCTGTTATAGATGTAGACTTACACCACAGTGTTCTAAATGTAGACTTACACCACAGTGTTATAGATGTAGACTTACACCACAGTGTTATAGATGTAGATTTACACCACAGTGTTATAGATGTAGACTTACACCACAGTGTTATAGATGTAGACTTACACCACAGTGTTATAGATGTAGACTTACACCACAGTGTTATAGATGTAGATTTACACCACAGTGTTATAGATGTACTTGTACCTTGAAGGTGTTATAGATGTACTTGTACCTTGCAGGTGTTATAGATGTACTTGTACCTTGCAGGTGTTATAGATGTACTTGTACCTTGCAGGTGTACACCATGTACCAGAAGTGGAGTACAGTACGATGAAACAAGATTCAAAATGTAGAAAGATTTCTGGCTCCCAGGTGTCTTTTATACAGGTAACGAGCTGAGATTAGGAGCACACTCTTAAAGGGAGTGCTCCTAATCTCAGTTTGTTTCCTGTATAAAAGACACCTGTCCACAGAAGCAATCAATCAATCAGATTCCAAACTCTCCACCATGGCCAAGACCAAAGAGCTCTCCAAGGATGTCAGGGACAAGATTGTAGACCTACACAAGGCTGGAATGGGCTACAAGACCATCGCCAAGCAGCTTGGTAAAGAAGGTGACAACAGTTGGTGCGATTATACGCAAATGGAAGAAACACAAAGAACTGTCAATCTCCCTCGGCCTGGGGCTCCATGCTAGATCTCACCTCTTGGGGGAGCAATGATCATGAGAACGGTGAGAAATCAGCCCAGAACTACACGGGAGGATCTTGTCAATGATCTCAAGGCAGCTGGGACCATAGTCACCAAGAAAACAATTGGTAACACACTACGCCGTGAAGGACTGAAATCCTGCAGCGCCCGCAAGATCCCCCTGCTCAAGAAAGCGCATATACATGCCCGTCTGAAGTTTGCCAATGAACATCTGAATGATTCAGAGGACAACTGGGTGAAAGTGTTGTGGTCAGATGAGACCAAAATGAAACTCTTTGGCATCAACTCAACTCGCCGGGTTTGGAGGAGGAGGAATGCTGCCTATGACCCCAAGAACACAATCCCCACAATCAAACATGGAGGTGGAAACATTATGCTTTGGGGGTGTTTTTCTGCTAAGGGGACAGGACAACTTCACCGCATCAAAGGGACGATGGACGGGGCCATGTACCGTCAAATCTTGGGTGAGAACCTCTTTCCCTCAGCCAGGGCAATGAAAATGGGTCGTGGATGGGTATTCCAGCATGACAATGACCCAAAACATACGGCCAAGGCAACAAAGGAGTGGCTCAAGAAGAAGCACATTAAGATCCTGGAGTGGCCTAGCCAGTCTCCAGACCTTAATCCCATAGAAAATCTGTGGAGGGAGCTGAAGGTTCGAGTTGCCAAACGTCAGCCTCGAAACCTTAATGACTTGGAGAAGATCTGCAAAGAGGAGTGGGACAAAATCCCTCCTGAGATGTGTGCAAACCTGGTGGCCAACTACAAGAAACATCTGACCTCTGTGATTGCCAACAAGGATTTTGCCACCAAGTACTAAGTCATGTTTTGCAGAGGGGTCAAATACTTATTTCCCTCATTAAAATGCAAATCAATTTATAACATTTTTGACATGCGTTTTTCTGGATTTTTTGTTGTTGTTATTCTGTCTCTCACTGTTCAAATAAACCTACCATTAAAATTATAGACTGATCATTTCTTTGTCAGTGGGCAAACGTACAACATCAGCAGGGGATCAAATACTTTTTTCCCCCACTGTATATCTGTTCAGAGATGAAAACACCAATGTTTTCAATGCAGCATCATTAAGTGATGCTCTGTCATGGGCAGTTGTTGAGTATTACCTTTCAGTGTGATCATATCTGGGCTTAATGACCATGTACTCTTACAATCTCCACACGGCACAGCTAGAAGAGGACTCAGAGCCTGGTTCCTCTCTAGGTTTCTTCCTAGGTTCCAGCCTTTCTAGGGAGTTTTTCCTAGCCTCCGAGCTTCTACATCTGTATTGCTTGCTGTTTGAGGTTTTAGGCAGTTTTGTTTGTGTATAAGCACTTTGTGACACCTGGTGATGTAAAAAGGGTTTTAATAAATACATTTGATTTGATATGGAGAGGGTTATTAGTAGACTGTCCCCTAGGGCTCTGGTCAAAAGTAGTGCACTACATAGGGAATAGAGTACCATTTGAGACAGACACTATGTTTCTCTGTGGTTGTCTAGGTGTTGTATAACGCAGCAGCTGTCCACTCCAGGTTGAACCAGTTGGACAAAGCCAGAGACATCCTGCTCTCAGCCTCCCAGGAGAAAAGAGGAGGTGGGCGAGGACTGAACGTGGAAGTGGCTTTACACAGTCTCTCTGTAAGTACACTACCGGAAAAACAATATTCACTAGAATAACAAACATTGAATTCTCCCTACATAGGGCATGAGGTTTTTTTTCTCACTGATCAAGGCACATGATATGGAAAAACTCCTGTCTCTAACATCACATAATACTTTGACATTGGCAGGGTGTGGTGTGTTCTGTCCAGCGTGGCTGCATTTCTCTCGGTCCTGAATTACCCTCTCTTTCTCTCTCTCTCTTTCTCTTTCTCTCTCTCTCTTTCTCTGTCTTTCTTTCTTTCTTTCTCCCTCTATCTCTCTTTCTCTCTCTTTATTTCTCTCTTTCTCTCTCTATCTTTCTCTCTCTCTCTTTCTCTCTCTCTCTTTCTCTCTCTTTCTTTCTCTCTCTTTATTTCTCTCTTCTCTTTCTTTCTTTCTTTCTTTCTTTTTCTTTCTCTCTCTTTCTCTCTGTGTGTGTCTCCACCCCCAGAAGGGAGAGGTGCTGCCCGTCCTCCTGGTGCCAGAGGGAGAGGTGTTCCGGCCCAGGAAACAGGACGTAGAACAGCTGGGACAGAGAGACTTCCTGGGCAAACCAATGGTAAAGTTAAACCACACCACACTGATGTACACAGGCACAGTAACATAGAGTAAAACCCAAATGGCACCCTATTCCTTATATAGTGTACTACTTTTGATCAGAGCCCTATGTGATCTGGTCACAAGTAATGCACTATGTAGTGAATAGGGTGCCATGTGCCATTTGGGACATTTTTATAGTGACATATCTCTGTGTGTGTGCTTGCCTGTGTGTCCGTGTGTGTGTCAATCGAATCAGGCCTCTTCCTGTGCTTTCAGGTAATTTCCTCAATGATTCCCAATGATGACTTTGGTGGATTTGAACCTCTCAGGATCAATGTAAGACCACTGTTAACATAGCATCGGAAGTACACCTTGAATGTGTCTCAAATAACCCCCTATTCCCTGTATAGTGCACTGCTTTTGACCAGAGTCCGTATGCCATTATGACATTTTGGGACACATCCTATGCCCTCTGCCTCTCTCTCTGACTGTGACTCTGTCTTCCGAACAGAAACCGGGATACTACGAGCCCAAGGTGGATAGAGTGGAGTAAGTAACATTATTCACATTGACTTTCAATTATGTTCCAAAACATGAATGTTGTTGGAGCAGAAAAAATCCTGTAATTATTCTCTTATGGTCACGGACACCAGAAGAAAATAAGCTCAGAACTGATATTTGAATCCCCAAAAAGATATCCATGGTTAATATGGTGGTATGAGTAACATCTTTTTAAGACCAAGGTCTCTGACCGAAATGTTGATAATAAATGTACATGAGTCAAATTATGTGTTTATTTTTCGACAATGTGGATTGGGGTTCTTAATAACGCGCTGCAACACAAGTGAGATAATCATGGAAGTGTGCATCTTAACCCTTCACTTGGAACGCTGTCTTTGCCTCCCCATAGGGAATCTCGCTACATGCGTCTGCGTACCCCCTACATGTCCCAAGCCCCTGGGCAGCTGACGGTGCCTGGGGGAGCCATAGTGTTTCTTTTCAGTGATGCAGACAGAGATGGACTGGCCATGGTCATACATGATGGACAGGTGAGAGACACCGGTAAAGAGCGGGTTAACTCCCTACACCTGTAAAGAGTGGGTTAACTCCCTACACCTGTAAAGAGTGGGTTAACTCCCTACACCTGTAAAGAGTGGGTTAACTCCCTACACCTGTAAAGAGTGGGTTAACTCCCTACACCTGTAAAGAGTGGGTTAACTCCCTACACCTGTAAAGAGTGGGTTAACTCCCTACACCTGTAAAGAGCGGGTTAACTCCCTACACCTGTAAAGAGTGGGTTAACTCCCTACACCTGTAAAGAGTGGGTTAACTCCCTACACCTGTAAAGAGTGGGTTAACTCCCTACACCTGTAAAGAGTGGGTTAACTCCCTACACCTGTAAAGAGTGGGTTAACTCCCTACACCAGTAAAGAGTGGGTTAACTCCCTACACCAGTAAAGAGTGGGTTAACTCCCTACACCTGTAAAGAGTGGGTTAACTCCCTACACCTGTAAAGAGTGGGTTAACTCCCTACACCTGTAAAGAGTGGGTTAACTCCCTACACCTGTAAAGAGTGGGTTAACTCCCTACACCTGTAAAGAGTGGGTTAACTCCCTACACCAGTAAAGAGTGGGTTAACTCCCTACACCAGTAAAGAGTGGGTTAACTCCCTACACCTGTAAAGAGTGGGTTAACTCCCTACACCTGTAAAGAGTGGGTTAACTCCCTACACCAGTAAAGAGCGGGTTAACTCCCTACACCTGTAAAGAGTGGGTTAACTCCCTACACCTGTAAAGAGTGGGTTAACTCCCTACACCTGTAAAGAGTGGGTTAACTCCCTACACCTGTAAAGAGTGGGTTAACTCCCTACACCTGTAAAGAGTGGGTTAACTCCCTACACCTGTAAAGAGTGGGTTAACTCCCTACACCTGTAAAGAGTGGGTTAACTCCCTACACCTGTAAAGAGTGGGTTAACTCCCTACACCAGTAAAGAGTGGGTTAACTCCCTACACCAGTAAAGAGTGGGTTAACTCCCTACACCTGTAAAGAGTGGGTTTACTCCCTACACCCGTAAATAATGTGTGTTGTCTGGGAGGGTTGAGAATTGAGCAGTAGACACATTTCTGTTGTTTGCTGTAGTGTATGAACAATAAAGTTGTATTGTATAGTAGCAACTAGCTAGGATTTTCTATAATGAATTACAAAGCGCATAAGAATAATGCAATACTTCTACATTCCAGAAGAGGCTCTGCTGTCCCCTAGCTGTCTGGCCCTTGCCCTAACCCCCTCCATTGGCTGTATCAGTAATAGCCATGTCATTACATCTCCCCTTTCCTAACACAGCTACACCAACTCCTTTTATTTTGGTCCTGCCTTCTTTCTGTACGATTGTATATCTATGCCGTAAAAATGTTTGATTATCGCTCATCTTCCCTTTTTTCCCCTCTTTCGTGGTTTAGAAAGGACTTGTCCCCATGACCCTGCTGGACCCAGTGGATGTCAACAAGTCCAAAGGCAGAAAAAAAAATAAAGTAAGGCTTTCTATCTTCATCTTAGAGTTTCTTATTTCATTGCATTTGTATGTTTTACTTAGACAATGTAGCTATTTCCATAGTGGTGAACAGAATGTGACAATCCAGCAGCTTCAGGTGTTTAATCTCATCTGGGTTGTTCTCTCACCGTTCAGTTTTAGAGTAATGCTGAACAGAGCTGTATTTTAACTCTCCTCCTCTACCCACAGACAGTGAAAACATGTGTAGGCCTATTCATGTGTATCAAAGCTGCACCTGCTTACCACTGTGAAGGACAGACAGGGTTGTTAAATACCCTTGGATTTTAACAATGAGGGGATGAGGTGTCACAAGAGGAATTGCAATTATAAGCCCAGCCTGCCTGGATGTTTCATTGCTTTAATGGAAGGCACAGAGAGCGGTGTTACCTTGACTACTCTGGTTGTGTCCTCCACAGAGTATTCCCAGTGGGATCCCCCTCCCACCGGGTCTCAAGCCGCCCACTCGCCCACAGAGCCAGCTTAGCCATGAAGAAGCTCCACAGGGTAGGCTCACCTCATTTAACCCCACTGGCAGAGCACAAGACCAAGGGGATGGAGCTCGGCCACGCCAGCATCCATCTTAACCTTTAAAGCACCTTTATGTTAATGAAATAACAATAATTATTGTTATTATTTAACTATTAGAGTATTTTTCATTACACAAAGAATCTCAAAGTGCTTTAAATCATTTTGTAACAGTCGTCATTCTGCCAGCCCCATGAACTATAAATGTGTTAATTTTACAGTCACTGATTATTGTACAAGTGTTCAGCCTTTTAAATCTTGTGCTATATATCATCTGTAGAGAGGCCTGATAGAGAGGCATCTCCACCCTCCTCTGCCTCTGCCACCCACCCACCACCCACCTCCACCCCACCACCCAGGTACCCACCCACGGTGGACAGTCCTACTGAGCTGGTGAGTAAAGGCTCTGATTTAATCTGTGTTTTTATCTGAGTGTGTAACTCTTCATCTCTGTCGGAAATAACACATGTAAAGGTAAAATAAAGATTAATTTATTTCTCTGAAGTTATCAGGTCCAAACAATTAGTACATCTGTCCTCCAGTTGGTTGAAGAAGAATGTTTGTCAGCCACAGGAGGTTGGTGGCACCTTAATTGGGGAGGATGGGCTTGTGGTAATGACTGGAGTGAAATGAGTGGAATGGCATCAAAAACATCAAACACCTGGTTTCTATGTGTTTGATGCCATTCCATTTGCTCCGTTCCAGCCATTATTATGATCCGTCCTCCCCTCAGCAGCCTCCACTGGTGTCAGCCTGACTGGAAGAAGGACCATTTGACATAATCCAGTAAATACATGATGTTGTGCTGTACCTCTAGTTGCATGGGTTTACATACTGTACACTAGGCAGATGGAATTGTGGATAACTTCTAATTCATTTTATGACTCATCATTTTCAAGTGTCAGATGTAATACAATGCTGATGATTTGGCCTGATTAAGTCAATGCAAAGCCCAGGGGAGGGAGAGGTAGTCAGTTGTCAGGTAAAAATATATTCTGGACTATTTAAGACTAGCTTTTGTGCCTCAGCATGTCAGAGTGACCTGAATGATATTCGTAAGAAGAAATGACCTCTTAAAATTCTCTGATGGCCGTGCCAAAACGTATGGAACTTGTGTAAGTCCTGTTCTACTTTTACATAAAATTCCTGAAAGACTGGCTGGCTGGGGAAAAGCAAGAGGTTTCAGTGAGTGTTCTGCAGAGTTTTCTCCATTTCCGTTCAGTCAATACTGCCAATACCAGTTATACAACTTATGTTAGGAGACCTGAGTGGGTCCATTGTTCAGAACAAAAACATCTAGATCATTTACTGTGGTAAGGGAATCATTAGCTACCATTACAGTGTTTATTATGCAACCATTTAGTATGTGCTGTTTGAAATACTTTCCATCACCCCTAGGTTCAGATACTATTTGAAATCATTTTTAAATACTTACTGGGCTTGATTTAGTTTGACAGGCACAATAGGATACTCGCTAAAGTGCAAGTCCTGCTCATCTAGCACTCCAGGCAGACTAAAGCAAGCGCTTAAAGTATTTGAAAGATTCCTCCATCGTTAACAAAATGGAAAGATCAGATGCTTTATTATCTACTCCCTATTAAGTGCACTACTTTATGGGCTCTGGGCTACCCAATGCACTCTGGTCAAAAGTAGGGCACTACAGACGGAATAGGGTGCCATGTGGGACAATGACCTATGATACAATGTGTTGTGTGTTGATATTCTAGTTTGTCCCTTTAGTGCACCTGTAACACCCCCCTTTTAACATACATTGGAATGCTTGGAATGTTTTGTCCTGTGAAAGGCATTAAACAATGCCCATGTTAGTTTCTACTCCTGTGTCATCTCCAGTCCTTATATTAGTTGTAGAAGTAATACAGTGTGTCATACAACACTGGCGACGAGGAAGAAACGTTCTCACGTTTGTGTTCTTTATCTTCGGTGAGATTGTTCCAGTGAGAGGAAGCGTGATTGTTACAGTGCTCAACAAACAGAAGGTTAAGCTACGTCTCTACAACGTGAAAGGCAACCATCCAGCATCGCTAGGATGCACATGGCAGGGAAAAGATCAAACTAAACTGTCAGGAAGTTCAAATGGTTGCAAAAGAGGACACAAACCTGTAAGGGATATTGAGGAAACACGCGGATGTGTTCAGAGGAGAACTTGGCAGTATGAAGGACATAACAGTTAAACTGACCGTGAAACCAGACAGCAAGCCAAAATGCTTCAAAGCTAGACCCGTCCCATACGCCATAAAACCAAAAGTTGAAATTGAGCTAAACAGACAAGTCGAGAGTGGAGTATTGGATCCAGTGAATATTAGTGAATGGGCTACACCTGTCATTCCAGTCATAAAAAAGATGGATCACTCAGACTCTGGTGATTTCAAAGTCACCATTAATCCAGTCTTGACTGCTGAAAAATATCCACTACCCCTCATTGATGACCTCTTTTCTGGTTTAGCTGGAGGACAAATTCAGTAAGATAGACTTATGTCAGGCCTATCTACAGATGCATGTGGACCAAGAGTCACAAGAACTGTTGACCATAGTGACTCCCAAAGGACTGTACGCCTTATGGCGTTGGTGCTGTTGTCTCACACATCATGCCATCGGGAAGAAAGGCCAATTGCTTTCAAATCACGGACCTTAAGTAAAGCCTTACCTTAAGTAAAGAAAAATGCATGAAATGAAATGTATGCATTCACTACTGTAAGTCGCTCTGGATATAGCCTTCCCTGTAGCTCAGTTGGTAGAGCATGGTGTTTGCAACACCAGGGTTGTGGGTTCGATTCCCACGGGGGGCCAGCACAGAAAAAAAATGTATGAAATGAAATGTATGCATTCACTACTGTAAGTCGCTCTGGATAAGAGCGTCTGCTAAAATGACTAAAATGTAAAATATGTAAATGACTAAAATGTAAATGTAAATGTAAAGATCGAGGGTGAATTGCTCGCCATCGTGTTTGGTGTTAAGAAATTTAATCAGCTTCTGTTTGGCCAACGATTCACACTGCTGACGGACCATAGACCCCTCACCATCTTTGGTCCCAACACCGGCATTCCATCACTTGCAGCCAGCCGCATGCAGCGATGGGCATTACTTTTATCTGCACCAGTACGATATCAAGTCCAGAAAGTCTGAGCAGCACTGCAATAAAGACAGCCTCTCAAGGCTTCCCTTACCTGTCACACACACTGAACACTCCCAGGCTGAAATCTTCTACTTCAAGGAAGTGACGAACGCCCCAGTTACATCTGTCCAAGTGAAAAAGTTCACCCACACTGATCCGGTGATGTCTGAGGTCGTGGACATTGTCACTCGTGGAAAAGAAGGAGAGATGTTGGACAGCCTACAACCTTACCTAGTGAGGAGAAACGAGCTCAAAGTTCAGTCTGAATGCTTGCTATGGGGTTTTCGAGTCGTCATACCGCCGCCACTGGGAAGGCAGGTGCTTGAAGATCTCCATTTAGGGCACTGTGGCATGGTGCGAATGAAGGAGCCACTTGCACACAGCTACTTTTAGTGGCCAGGTTTGGACGCAGCTATCTAAGACAAGGTGAGGAACATGCCTCAGCTAGCGCCACTACACCCATGGGACTTCCCAGAGGAGCCTTGGCAACGAGTCCACATAGTCTATGCAGACCCACTGGATGTTCTTAGTCGTAGTTGATGCACACAGCAAATGGCCTGAGGTCACAGTGATGAAGAGCACCTCAGCGGAGAGGACCATCAAAGTGCTACGGTCAATCTTCAGTTGCTTCAGATTACCAACTCAACTCGTTAGCGATAATGGCCCCCAACTGGTATCTGAAGAGTTCTGGTCATTCATGGAAGCAAATGGAATTCAGCACATCAAGTCAGTGCCGTGTCACCCTGCAACAAACGGCCTCGCTGACAGATTTGTCCAGACGATGAATCAAGCTTTAAAATCATCACAAGGGAACGGGTCCCTCAATAGGCGCCTAAACACCTACCTGTTGACCTACAGAAACACTCCCCACGCTACAACCAAAGTGGCACCTGCGTCAGCCATGATGAAAAGACAGATTTGCACGTGACTCGACCTCCTGAGACCTCCAAAGACTAAACAGCTACTGGATACCTACCATGACTACGAGCCATCACCTGAACATCCACTGCAGCAACCTATAAATGTGGAAAGTGCTCCAGACTCACTTGAACCAGCCAGAGTGCCTACTCAGGGTAATGTTGGGCACCAGTCTGGGCATACACCATCACCACTCAGACTCAGAGACAATGTGGCTGTAGACTCACCTGTACGTCATCATTACCTTGCAAGAGAAAGACGACCCCCTGACAGGTTGACTGTTTAGTTCAGACTAACCTCCGACATTGGGGCAGAATACACCCCAGGGTTCAGTCCGGGATCTGAGGCAGTCTACCCTCTTTCCCTAGTTCAGAAAAGGTTATTCTGAAAAAATATTTTATTTACCTTAAGAGAGCGGTTATGTTAAAAAGAAAATAATATGCAAAACAGTGAATATTTACTTTTTCCTTATGAGGCATCAAAAGTAAAGGGGGAGGAATATGTTGTGTGTTGATATTCTAGTGTGTCCCTTTAGGGCACCTGTAACACCCCCCTTTTTACGTACATCGGAATGCTTGGAATGTTATGTGCCCACGTTAGTTTCTACTCCCGTCTCATGTCCTGTCCTTATACTAGTTGTAGAAGTAATACAGTGTGTTATACAACACAGTGTATTTAGCACAGACCCATTTTGAACTGAAATGCCTCAATGGAATGTGTGGCTAATTGCTGAGTGAAAGCTAACCTGTATGTTCCTCTGCTCTCTCTGTGTCAGACTGAGGACCCTCTGGCCAACCGTACCATTCTCTACCAGATGGTGGCACTGTATGACTATGCAGCTGAGGGACCAGAGGATTTGGAGTTCAGTGAGGGAGACACTATTGACATTCTCAGTGAAGGTAACGGAACGGGAGAAATGATGAAGTGTTGTGTGTTTTAAGTGAACAGTAAGTACGTCACCTCCTACTCTGAATAATGAGCCTCCTCTCTCTCCCCCCTGTCTGCCAGTCAATGAAGAGTGGCTGGAGGGTCACTGTGCTGGTAACATTGGCATCTTCCCCAGCCTTTTTGCCTACCGGGAAGGAGAGGCCCCCACAACCATCGATCGGATGACCATGTTGCTATCAAACAAGGAATAGGCTCAACTCTTGCTCACAGTTAACAACTTGATACTTTATTTTTTTTATCTAATTCAAGTTAAAATGATGACGGTTGTCAACGGCCTTCTTCAGAATCAGTACGGAGACTATGCAGCATGTCATCTCTTGGTGTTCTTCTGTGGTTGTCTGATGGAGGACTACATAATTGGGTTTGCTGCATGCCTGACCAAGCCACTGACATTTTCCATCCACTCAGAGGGAATAGAGTGGGCATACTGGGTAGCATTTGACCAACAGGTCAAACTTAAAGTGTTTCACCTTTTCTACTTACTGTCAACTGCTGTGAATGAATGTGGACCACTGTTATACTGTTATATGATTGTTACTTCCTCCATGATCACGTAAACCTGTTAAACTAAAGAAGATCTAGTGGTAAGAATGGTGTTGTTCCCTTTTGTTGAAGAAAACCTAATAGGTCTGTCGTGGAAATTCTACACAGGGACACTCGAAGTCAATCTTAAAGGAATCATTGTTTATTAACAGTTAACTGGGGAGGTTCCTACAAACTTGATGCACCATAGTACATGTCTGCCATCGGGGCAGTCCTGTTAGATCTCTTATATACAGCTTACAGACACATTACATAGGCATGATTTAGCTTATTCCTCATTCATAATTCATTCTTCATTAATGTTTGGTTCATGCATGTGACAGACCAATACCTCACGAGGCTTCTTCTCTCCAAGCTGTGACCTTGAAACTGAGATAACCTTTCATTCTCAAAACAAGGTTCTGGGCGTACTGCCGAATTGCAGATACTGATAGTGAGGATCCGTTCAATCAGTCACTTACATGAACACAGAAATGGGTTATTATAAAAGCACAAACACAACTCAATTCATGAAACAGGACATGCAATGCAATAATCCCATTCCCTAATTCCATTAAAACTAATTTACTTGATTGCCCACATTGAACAAACTTCCTAACATTTATGGACTTCCTGTCTTTCTTAACAGGGCTCTGGACTGACTGGTAGAAAAATAGAAGCCTGAGTCTGTGTGAATGAAGTGTAAGGGTAGAGGACCTTGTCTGTATCCCAAATAGCACCCTTTTCCCTATGTAGTGCACTGCATTTAACCAGGGCCTACAGGGCTCTGGTCAAAAGTAGTGCGCTATGTAGGGAATAGGGTGCCATTTGGCACTCACATCTTAGTTGGCTGTGCAGTAGAAGTGCAGTGGTTTAGGCTTTAGTTAGTCACCACACAGGAAAATGTCAGGTACTTTTAGCTGTCGTCACAAATGATAGTTATGAAAAAAGAAAGGGCGCAATGAAGCATCAAAGAACTCCATTCAGATGGCTTATTAAACCCGAGTCCTTTAGTAATTAGGCTCAGTCTGTTCCCATGTGAAGCATTTACATCCACCCACCCATCCTCTGGTAGAACTCAGGGACTATTGTTGTACACCTACCAGGGATAATGGATGCATTATGTGGTGCATGCATTATCTATTTGAGAGTGTGAATAATGTAGTCAACAACGGTGAATCTGTATTACAGGGTAACTCCTACATATTTACATCATTGATGAAATGACGCTTGCAAAATGAATACAAAATTGGATGTTCAAAACTATCCCAAACCAAACACACCTGGTCTGATTCTATACTGAACAAAAAATATAAACGCAACATGTAAAGTGTTGGTCCCATGTTTCATGAGCTGAAATAAAAGAGTCCAGAAATGTTCCATACGCACAAAAAAAACGTATTTATCTCAAATTTTGTGCACAAATTTGTTTACATCCCTGTTAATGAGCATTTCTACGATAATCCACCTGACAGATGTGGCATATCAAGAAGCTGATTAAACAGCATGATCATTACACAGGTGCACCTTGTCCTGGGGACAATAAAAGGTCACTCTAAAATGTGCAATTCTGTCACACAACACAATGCAATAGACGTCTCAAGTTTTGAGGGAGCGTGCAATTGGCATGCTGACTGCAGGAATGTCCACCAGAACTGTTGCCAGAGAACTGAATGTTCATTTTTTTACCATAAGCCGCCTCCAATGTCATTTTAGAGAATTTGGAAGTACGTCCAACCGGCCTCACAAGCTCAGACCACGTGTAACCATGCCAGCCCAGGACCTCTACATCCTGCTTCTTCACCTGCAGGATCGTCTGAAACTAGCCACCCGGAGAGCTGATGAAACTATGGGTTTGCACAACTGAAGAACTGTCATAAACCGTCTCAGGGAAGCTGCATGCTCATTGTCCTCACCAGGGTCTTGACCTGACTGCAATTTGGCGTTATAACCGATTTTCAGTGGGCAAATGTTAATCTTCGATGGGCACTGGCACGCTGGAGAAGTGTGCTCTTCACGGATGAATCCTGATTTTAACTGTACCGGGCAGATGGCAGACAACATGTATAGCGTAGTGTGGGCGAGTGGTTTGCTTATGTCAACGTTGTGAACAGAGTCCCCCATGGTGGTGATGGGGTTATGGTATGGGCAGGCATAAGCTACAGACAACGAACACAATTGCATTTTATTGATGTCAATTTGAATGCACAGAGATACCGTGACGAGATCGTATCTCGTCACGATTAGAGCATGGTATCTCTAATCGCCCCCTATACACTACTGTTGACCACGGCCAGAACCCATGCTCTGTTTTTTAAGTACAACTTTTAATAGCGTTAGCCGGGTGGATGTTTAAGAAGGTACATTGATCCGGTTATATTACTGTAATTACTATTTGGCAGGGTGAAGAAGCATGAGTCACTTTCCTTGTATTACATGTTAAGTCATTCATCAAAAGAACCAGCCTCCTCCACACTCTTTTGAACAAATTCTTCCCTTTTACAGGCCTTCTCTGCATCCCAAATGGCACCCATTTCCCTATATAGTGCACTACTTTTGACCAGGGCACTATAGGGAATATGGTGCCATTTGGGACGCATACTTTGTCTCTCATTAGAATTAAGTGAGAGACCGTGTAGAAAACAGAAAAATGGATTATGTCATGAACTGCATGTAGCCTGTGTAGAACAGTAATGCAATGTGTTTCACATACACACGTTCTTAGCCTGAGTGCCAGTCTGTTTGTGCTAGCATGCCAACTCTTTGTCACTCACTTTCATGCCAAATGTTTGGCTTAACAATGACAACAATGGAGTTACCATGACAGCATAAACAGATCTGGGACCAGGCTAACACATTCCTTCTCAATGTATTTTTTACATATCACCAAATGTCTCCCTTCCATACACTATGTACTGAGCAGTATAACAAAGCCTTTAGGTGGTATTAAATGCACTGCTGAGGAGGGGAGAAGAGAGGGGGACTGTCTGTATCTCTATGCTGCTTGGCTTTGAAGATAGCTAGCGGAGTGAGAATTAATCTTGTCACAAGAGACAGGGCCTACCTCACCCACTTCCCCTTAATTCAGACACAAACTAACTACGCCTATATTCTAAGACAGATGTGCTGTGTCTCGTTGTAAATGATGTACTGTCTTTTAACAGCCTGTTAATATGATTGAGAGTTGGACAGGGTTGAACAAGATTAGGCGATGGGAGGGCGGCCTGCTTGTCTGTTCCCTCCCTGGTAGGGAGCCAGTGTGGTTCAATCCCAAATGTATTCCTTATATAGTGCACTACTTATGAGCCCTGGTCAAACATGGGGAATAGGGTACCATTTGAGATGCATGCACACCGTTTTTCATCTCTCAAGGAGATGGATAAACGTTTCCTGCTCTGTTCTCACTAATGACCAGTTTATTGGACATGTTTAGTTAAACAACAGAGAGCTGATTGATTCTTTTGTTGTTTTACAGCTCAGTAAATGATTAACATTGTCTCATGAGATATTTAATTACACAGTGCTTGGCATATACAATGAGTGTACAAAACATTAAGAACACCTTCCTAATATTGAGATGCATCCCCTTTTTGCCCTCAGAACAGCCTCATTTTGTCGGGGCATGGACTCTACAAGGTGTCGAAAACGTTCCACAGGGTTGCTGGCTCATGTTGACTCCAATGCTTCTCGCAGTTGTGGCAAGTTGGCCGGTAGTGGATCTCTACTCTGAATAGATTGTTCTATCTCATCCCACAGATACTCAACTGGATTGAGATCTGGTGACTGGGCAGGCCACTGCAGGAAGCTGAATTCACTGTCATGTTTGTGGAACCATTTCTGGACAATCCTAGTCTTGTGGCATGGAGCATTATCCTGCTGAAATAAATCAGTTAACAGATGGACACACTGCCATGGAGGGATGCACCTGATTGGCAATGATGTTCAAATATCCTGTGGCATTCAAACGTTGCTCCACTTTTATCAATGGGCCCAATGTGTGCCATGAAAACACACCCTACACTATCACCATCACCCTGTAATGTTGACACCCGGCATGATGGATGCATGGCCTCATATGGTTCTCCATACCCTAGTCCTCCCATCAGCGTGAAACAGCAAGAACCGGGATTCATCAGACCAGGCAATGTTTTTCCAATTGTCCAGTGTTTTTGTTCCTTTAGCCCACTGAACCAGAGTTTCTTGTTTTTTTCTGAAAGAAGTGGAACTCTGTAAGGTCGTCGCTGCTATACCCCATTCGTGTCAAGGTATGATGAGTTGGGCATTCTGTTATTGGTCGTTGGGCACCAATGTTGTCCTGAACTGTCAGTTGACTAACTGTAGCCCGTCTGTTGCTCTGCACAATTCATGTCAGCCTCCTTTGTCCTCTTTCATCAATTACACATTTTCAACCCCTGGCCTGTCATTGGCTGGATGTCCTTTGGGTGGTGGACCATTCTTTATACACACAAAAAACTGTTGAGCATGAAAAACCCAGCAACGTTTCAGTTCTTGACACACTCAAACCGGTGCGCCTGGCACCTCCTACCATACCCCAGTCAAAGGCACTTACATTTTTAGTCTTGCCCATTAAGTCTCTGAATGGCACACATACACAATCCATGTCTCAATTGTCTCAAGGCTTAAAAATTATTATTTGACCTGTCTCCTCCCCTTCATCTACACTGATTGAAGTGGATTTAACAAGTGACGTCTATTTCATGGAAAGGGCAGGTGTTCCTAAAGTCAGTGTATAATGTAGTAGTGACATAATCAGTCTATTTGGAGCTTGTTTTGAGTTTGTGGGGGTGTTTTACATCATGTGTGCGCGCGTGTGTGTGTGTGTGTGTGTGTGTGTGTGCGCGCGTGTGTTTGTGTGTGTGTGTGTGTGTGTGTGTGTGTGTGTGTGTGTGCGTGCGTGCGTGCGTGCGTGCGTGCGTGCGTGTGTGTGTGTGTGTGTGTGAGAGAGAGAGAAAGAGGGTGTACATTTGCTCAACGGGTATTACACAAGAATGAAGAACAATATGATGCCATTTTTCCATGAACATTCTCTGTTGTCTAATTTAGTTTCAATATGGCTGGTTGCCTGCTGTTGTTATTATTACAAATGAACTGTGCATGCCTGCTCACTTATCTTAATAATCCTATCCTTAGCAAATAGCCTGGGGTCCATCTGGAAGAGGAAATATGCAGATAGGATAGAGAAGGCTTATTGCCTAAAAATAGCAATGTTTATAATTAGCCTATGGTAAGGTGTGCAGATATGAGTAGATGAGGTCTTTGTAGAGACATGGCTAATGCAGCTTTATGAGTTTAACAGCTGTTGGATGTCTACTGTAAACTAGCTCCCTACAAATAGAGAACCACCAGCTACAGTAACTCAAATACAGAAGAGCTCCAAATACTGACCTAAATAATGAATAGACTTGTCAGAGATGTAAGATAGTAGACTGAATGGGGACTTGTAGCCCTGTACTGGTCCATACACGTGATTGAAAGGAAGTAGAGCACTCTCTTTGCCACTCTCCCTAGCCTGGGTAGATCTCATGGACATCATGGAACTATCTTATGTAAGCTAAATGAACTGGAGCATGATGATACTGTAGCTGGAAACTTCCATTATATCTGTGCGTTTCTTCAATGAGACCAAATCATGTATTGCCCAGCGTCTGTGTGTAACGCCTCGCGAACCGCTGTCAGTTTCTAAGCAACACACTCACATAGGCCCACTCCACACAATGCGTAATTTCCTATTCAGAAAAAGTCTGAGCGAGCAAAGCAAGTCAGCGGAGCTTACACGTGAACAACATGATCTTATCCGACAGAGGAACGGGGGACACTGAGATGAACGATAAACAACCAGCTTTTCCACTTCGGTTTCTATAATTATCGAAGACATAGGCACAGACAGGACAATTTGCGAACAGTTTTAATCCAGAAAACCCGGAGGAATATATTCTTGTCACACTTTTTGATTGCTTGTGATTGTCGCGTAAAATGCGCGCGCTTGTGATGCATCTTCTTGGATATCCAGGATCATATTCCGTTGAATAAAACTTGTGACCCGACAATAAATATTCCAAATCTGCACGAGTATTTATAGCAACTTTTTGAATCAATGTTTTTCTCACCATCACCTACCACGCACCTTCACACAAAACCGCACTCTACATAAATAGATGAAGATAGAAGATGCGCCGACAATGGTAAGCAGATAGTATTTGACCCTCCCTACAAACATCGGAACAATGACCATTTTTAAAGGTGACTTCCTCCAAGAATCGCGGTGCGGTCACCTATGTTTTCGGAGCGGAGTGACTTCTACAGCAGTATTATAAATGTCTGATTATCTGACCATCCCTGTCTGTGGTGCGGTGTTTACGTTAAAGTTGTAGGATGATGAGCAGTGATTTGGAGCACGTTTCACTCAATTCAACGACGGCCAGCAACTCCGGGACTGGGTCGGGCGGCCGAGGGCTGTCAGCCAACGTTCGGAAGCTGCACAACGCGCTCAACTTGCTGCTCACTGACTTCGAGAGAGAACAGTTCATCCACTGTCTCAATGTTTACCACGCTAAACGCAACGTCTTCGACTTGGTTCAAACTCTCAAAATAATCCTCAACACGCCGAACAAACGACAACTCCTCCCCATGTTGCGTTTGGTCATTCCCCGCTCAGATCAGCTGTTGTTCGACCAGTATACTTCCGAGGGCCTGTACCTTAAAACGGATCATCTACCACTAAACAGTGTCAACAACCCTGAAAGCTTTGGAGGAGAAGTAGGCAATACTGCAAATAACTATGTCCCAATTCCCACTACACACTTTATGAACCCGCATGAGCCTCAGCTGCCTCATGATCTTTCTTGTTTCACATCACCAGAAGCTTGCCCCTGCCCGGATAGTTTCAGCACCACCGCGGATGGGACAGCTCCCCAGGCTTTCATGCAGGGGGAGGCTGTTGGAGAGATCCGCCAAGTGACACTGAGACGCAGCAAGAGCAATGAGGGCTTAGGGTTCAGTATCCGGGGAGGTTCTGAGCACGGTGTGGGAATCTATGTGTCGCTAGTAGAACCCGGATCTTTTGCCGAGAATGAAGGACTGAGGGTCGGGGATCAGATAGTGACTGTTAACGGCATGCTGTTTGACAGAGTCTCACACTTGGAGGCAGTCAAGGTACGTAGGCAGTGTGTGTGTGTGTGTGTGTGTGTGTGTGTGTGTGTGTGTGTGTGTGTGTGTGTGTGTGTGTGTGTGTGTGTGTGTGTGTGTGTGTGTTCAGTAAAAGGCCTATTAGTGCATAGACCTATTCTGAGAAGAAACCAACACGCAGGGTATTGCTAGCTATGACGCCAATTATAATACAATAAAATATGACAAACATAAACAGCTCTGTTTATGTCCCAAATCATACCCTTACCCCTTTATAGTGTATTACTTTTGACCAGGTTCCCAAAGGTTCTGGTAGTGCACTACATAGGGAATATAATCACCCCAACTCTGTCTGTTGTGAAAAAAGGTCAGTCACAGTGGCAGAATACTAACTAATGAAACAGAGAGTCATGTGGGGTACGTCATAGTGGTAGAATACTAACTACTGAAACAGAGAGACAGAGAGTCATGTGGGGTACGTCATAGTGGCAGAATACTAACTACTGAAACAGAGAGACATGTGGGGTACGTCATAGTAGCAGAATACTAACTACTGAAACAGAGAGACAGAGAGTCATGTGGGGTACGTCATAGTGGCAGAATACTAGCTACTGAAACAGAGAGTCATGTGGGGTACGTCATAGTGGCAGAATACTAACTACTGAAACAGAGAGTCATGTGGGGTACGTCATAGTGGCAGAATACTAACTACTGAAACAGAGAGACATGTGGGGTACGTCATAGTGGTAGAATACTAACTACTGAAACAGAGAGACATGTGGGGTACGTCATAGTAGCAGAATACTAACTACTGAAACAGAGAGTCATGTGGGGTACGTCATAGTAGCAGAATACTAACTACTGAAACAGAGAGACAGAGAGTCATGTGGGGTACGTCATAGTGACAGAATACTAACTACTGAAACAGAGAGTCATGTGGGGTACGTCATAGTGGCAGAATACTAGCTACTGAAACAGAGAGACAGAGAGTCATGTGGGGTACGTCATAGTGGCAGAATACTAACTACTGAAACAGAGAGACAGAGAGTCATGTGGGGTACATCATAGTGGTAGAATACTAACTACTGAAACAGAGAGTCATGTGGGGTACGTCATAGTGGCAGAATACTAGCTACTGAAACAGAGAGACAGAGAGTCATGTGGGGTACGTCATAGTGGCAGAATACTAACTACCGAAACAGAGAGTCATGTGGGGTACGTCATAGTGGCAGAATACTAACTACTGAAACAGAGAGTCATGTGGGGTACGTCATAGTGGCAGAATACTAACTACTGAAACAGAGAGTCATGTGGGGTACGTCATAGTGGCAGAATACTAACTACTGAAACAGAGAGTCATGTGGGGTACGTCATAGTGGTAGAATACTAACTACTGAAACAGAGAGACAGAGAGTCATGTGGGGTACGTCATAGTGGCAGAATACTAGCTACTTAAACAGAGAGTCATGTGGGGTACGTCATAGTGGCAGAATACTAACTACTGAAACAGAGAGACAGAGAGTCATGTGGGGTACGTCATAGTGGCAGAATACTAACTACTGAAACAGAGAGACAGAGAGTCATGTGGGGTACGTCATAGTGACAGAATACTAACTACTGAAACAGAGAGTCATGTGGGGTACGTCATAGTGGCAGAATACTAACTACTGAAACAGAGAGACATGTGGGGTACGTCATAGTAGCAGAATACTAACTACTGAAACAGAGAGACAGAGAGTCATGTGGGGTACGTCATAGTGACAGAATACTAGCTACTGAAACAGAGAGACATGTGGGGTACGTCATAGTAGCAGAATACTAACTACTGAAACAGAGAGTCATGTGGGGTACGTCATAGTAGCAGAATACTAACTACTGAAACAGAGAGACAGAGAGTCATGTGGGGTACGTCATAGTGGCAGAATACTAACTACTGAAACAGAGAGACAGAGAGTCATGTGGGGTACGTCATAGTGACAGAATACTAACTACTGAAACAGAGAGTCATGTGGGGTACGTCATAGTAGCAGAATACTAACTACTGAAACAGAGAGACAGAGAGTCATGTGGGGTACGTCATAGTGACAGAATACTAGCTACTGAAACAGAGAGTCATGTGGGGTACGTCATAGTGGCAGAATACTAGCTACTGAAACAGAGAGACAGAGAGTCATGTGGGGTACGTCATAGTGGCAGAATACTAACTACTGAAACAGAGAGACAGAGAGTCATGTGGGGTACGTCATAGTGGCAGAATACTAACTACCGAAACAGAGAGTCATGTGGGGTACGTCATAGTGGCAGAATACTAACTACTGAAACAGAGAGTCATGTGGGGTACGTCATAGTGGCAGAATACTAACTACTGAAACAGAGAGTCATGTGGGGTACGTCATAGTGGCAGAATACTAACTACTGAAACAGAGAGACAGAGAGTCATGTGGGGTACGTCATAGTGGCAGAATACTAACTACTGAAACAGAGAGTCATGTGGGGTACGTCATAGTGGCAGAATACTAACTACTGAAACAGAGAGACAGAGAGTCATGTGGGGTACGTCATAGTGGCAGAATACTAACTACCGAAACAGAGAGTCATGTGGGGTACGTCATAGTGGCAGAATACTAACTACTGAAACAGAGAGTCATGTGGGGTACATCATAGTGGCAGAATACTAACTACTGAAACAGAGAGACAGAGAGTCATGTGGGGTACGTCATAGTGGCAGAATACTAACTACTGAAACAGAGAGTCATGTGGGGTACGTCATAGTGGCAGAATACTAACTACTGAAACAGAGAGTCATGTGGGGTACATCATAGTGGCAGAATACTAACTACTGAAACAGAGAGTCATGTGGGTTACGTCATAGTGGCAGAATACTAACTACTGAAACAGAGAGACAGAGAGTCATGTGGGGTACGTCATAGTGGCAGAATACTAGCTACTGAAACAGAGAGTCATGTGGGGTATGTCATAGTGGCAGAATACTAACTACTGAAACAGAGAGTCATGTGGGGGATGTCATAGTGGCAGAATACTAACTACTGAAACAGAGAGACAGAGAGTCATGTGGGGTACGTCATAGTGGTAGAATACTAACTACTGAAACAGAGAGACAGAGAGTCATGTGGGGTACGTCATAGTGGCAGAATACTAGCTACTGAAACAGAGAGTCATGTGGGGTATGTCATAGTGGCAGAATACTAACTACTGAAACAGAGAGACAGAGAGTCATGTGGGGTACGTCATAGTGGCAGAATACTAGCTACTGAAACAGAGAGACAGAGAGTCATGTGGGGTACGTCATAGTGGCAGAATACTAGCTACTGAAACAGAGAGTCATGTGGGGTACGTCATAGTGGCAGAATACTAACTACTGAAACAGAGAGACAGAGAGTCATGTGGGGTACGTCATAGTGGCAGAATACTAACTACTGAAACAGAGAGTCATGTGGGGTACGTCATAGTGGCAGAATACTAACTACTGAAACAGAGAGTCATGTGGGGTACGTCATAGTGGCAGAATACTAACTACTGAAACAGAGAGACAGAGAGTCATGTGGGGTACGTCATAGTGGCAGAATACTAACTACTGAAACAGAGAGTCATGTGGGGTACGTCATAGTGGCAGAATACTAGCTACTGAAACAGAGAGACATGTGGGGTGCGTCATAGTGGTAGAATACTAACTACTGAAACAGAGAGTCATGTGGGGTACGTCATAGTGGCAGAATACTAACTACCGAAACAGAGAGTCATGTGGGGTACGTCATAGTGGCAGAATACTAACTACTGAAACAGAGAGTCATGTGGGGTACGTCATAGTGGCAGAATACTAACTACTGAAACAGAGAGTCATGTGGGGTACGTCATAGTGGCAGAATACTAACTACTGAAACAGAGAGTCATGTGGGGTACGTCATAGTGGCAGAATACTAACTACTGAAACAGAGAGACAGAGAGTCATGTGGGGTACGTCATAGTGGCAGAATACTAGCTACTGAAACAGAGAGTCATGTGGGGTATGTCATAGTGGCAGAATACTAACTACTGAAACAGAGAGTCATGTGGGGGATGTCATAGTGGCAGAATACTAACTACTGAAACAGAGAGACAGAGAGTCATGTGGGGTACGTCATAGTGGTAGAATACTAACTACTGAAACAGAGAGACAGAGAGTCATGTGGGGTACGTCATAGTGGCAGAATACTAGCTACTGAAACAGAGAGTCATGTGGGGTATGTCATAGTGGCAGAATACTAACTACTGAAACAGAGAGACAGAGAGTCATGTGGGGTACGTCATAGTGGTAGAATACTAACTACTGAAACAGAGAGACAGAGAGTCATGTGGGGTACGTCATAGTGGCAGAATACTAGCTACTGAAACAGAGAGTCATGTGGGGTACGTCATAGTGGCAGAATACTAACTACTGAAACAGAGAGACAGAGAGTCATGTGGGGTACGTCATAGTGGCAGAATACTAACTACTGAAACAGAGAGTCATGTGGGGTACGTCATAGTGGCAGAATACTAACTACTGAAACAGAGAGTCATGTGGGGTACGTCATAGTGGCAGAATACTAACTACTGAAACAGAGAGACAGAGAGTCATGTGGGGTACGTCATAGTGGCAGAATACTAACTACCGAAACAGAGAGTCATGTGGGGTACGTCATAGTGGCAGAATACTAACTACTGAAACAGAGAGTCATGTGGGGTACGTCATAGTGGCAGAATACTAACTACTGAAACAGAGAGTCATGTGGGGTACGTCATAGTGGCAGAATACTAACTACTGAAACAGAGAGTCATGTGGGGTACGTCATAGTGGCAGAATACTAACTACTGAAACAGAGAGACAGAGACTCATGTGGGGTACGTCATAGTGGCAGAATACTAGCTACTGAAACAGAGAGTCATGTGGGGTATGTCATAGTGGCAGAATACTAACTACTGAAACAGAGAGTCATGTGGGGGATGTCATAGTGGCAGAATACTAACTACTGAAACAGAGAGACAGAGAGTCATGTGGGGTACGTCATAGTGGTAGAATACTAACTACTGAAACAGAGAGACAGAGAGTCATGTGGGGTACGTCATAGTGGCAGAATACTAGCTACTGAAACAGAGAGTCATGTGGGGTATGTCATAGTGGCAGAATACTAACTACTGAAACAGAGAGACAGAGAGTCATGTGGGGTACGTCATAGTGGCAGAATACTAGCTACTGAAACAGAGAGTCATGTGGGGTATGTCATAGTGGCAGAATACTAACTACTGAAACAGAGAGACAGAGAGTCATGTGGGGTACGTCATAGTGGTAGAATACTAACTACTGAAACAGAGAGACAGAGAGTCATGTGGGGTACGTCATAGTGACAGAATACTAACTACTGAAACAGAGAGACAGAGAGTCATGTGGGGTACGTCATAGTAGCAGAATACTAACTACTGAAACAGAGAGACAGAGAGTCATGTGGGGTACGTCATAGTGGCAGAATACTAGCTACTGAAACAGAGAGTCATGTGGGGTACGTCATAGTGGCAGAATACTAACTACTGAAACAGAGAGACAGAGAGTCATGTGGGGTACGTCATAGTGGCAGAATACTAACTACTGAAACAGAGAGTCATGTGGGGTACGTCATAGTGGCAGAATACTAACTACTGAAACAGAGAGTCATGTGGGGTACGTCATAGTGGCAGAATACTAACTACTGAAACAGAGAGACAGAGAGTCATGTGGGGTACGTCATAGTGGCAGAATACTAACTACTGAAACAGAGAGTCATGTGGGGTACGTCATAGTGGCAGAATACTAGCTACTGAAACAGAGAGACATGTGGGGTGCGTCATAGTGGTAGAATACTAACTACTGAAACAGAGAGTCATGTGGGGTACGTCATCGTGGCAGAATACTAACTACTGAAACAGAGAGACAGAGAGTCATGTTGGGTACGTCATAGTGGCAGAATACTAACTACTGAAACAGAGAGTCATGTGGGGTGCGTCATAGTGGCAGAATACTAGCTACTGAAACAGAGAGACAGAGAGTCATGTGGGGTACGTCATAGTGGCAGAATACTAACTACTGAAACAGAGAGTCATGTGGGGTACGTCATAGTGGCAGAATACTAGCTACTGAAACAGAGAGACATGTGGGGTACGTCATAGTGGCAGAATACTAGCTACTGAAACAGAGAGACATGTGGGGTACGTCATAGTGGTAGAATACTAACTACTGAAACAGAGAGACAGAGAGTCATGTGGGGTACGTCATAGTGACAGAATACTAACTACTGAAACAGAATGTCATGTGGGGTACGTCATAGTGGTAGAATACTAACTACTGAAACAGAGAGACAGAGAGACATGTGGGGTACGTCATAGTGGCAGAATACTAACTACTGAAACAGAGAGACAGAGAGACATGTGGGGTACGTCATAGTGGCAGAATACTAGCTACTGAAACAGAGAGACATGTGGGGTACGTCATAGTGGTAGAATACTAACTACTGAAACAGAGAGACAGAGAGTCATGTGGGGTACGTCATAGTGACATAATACTAACTACTGAAACAGAATGTCATGTGGGGTACGTCATAGTGGTAGAATACTAACTACTGAAACAGAGAGTCATGTGGGGTAAGTCATAGTGGCAGAATACTAACTACTGAAACAGAGAGACAGAGAGTCATGTGGGGTACGTCGTAGTGGTAGAATACTAGCTACTGAAACAGAGAGACAGAGAGTCATGTGGGGTACGTCATAGTGGTAGAATACTAACTACTGAAACAGAGAGTCATGTGGGGTACGTCATAGTGGCAGAATACTAACTACTGAAACAGAGAGTCATGTGGGGTACGTCATAGTGGCAGAATACTAACTACTGAAACAGAGAGTCATGTGGGGTACGTCATAGTGGCAGAATACTAACTACTGAAACAGAGAGACAGAGAGTCATGTGGGGTACGTCATAGTGGCAGAATACTAGCTACTGAAACAGAGAGTCATGTGGGGTATGTCATAGTGGCAGAATACTAACTACTGAAACAGAGAGTCATGTGGGGGATGTCATAGTGGCAGAATACTAACTACTGAAACAGAGAGACAGAGAGTCATGTGGGGTACGTCATAGTGGTAGAATACTAACTACTGAAACAGAGAGACAGAGAGTCATGTGGGGTACGTCATAGTGGCAGAATACTAGCTACTGAAACAGAGAGTCATGTGGGGTATGTCATAGTGGCAGAATACTAACTACTGAAACAGAGAGACAGAGAGTCATGTGGGGTACGTCATAGTGGCAGAATACTAGCTACTGAAACAGAGAGTCATGTGGGGTATGTCATAGTGGCAGAATACTAACTACTGAAACAGAGAGACAGAGAGTCATGTGGGGTACGTCATAGTGGTAGAATACTAACTACTGAAACAGAGAGACAGAGAGTCATGTGGGGTACGTCATAGTGACAGAATACTAACTACTGAAACAGAGAGACAGAGAGTCATGTGGGGTACGTCATAGTAGCAGAATACTAACTACTGAAACAGAGAGACAGAGAGTCATGTGGGGTACGTCATAGTGGCAGAATACTAGCTACTGAAACAGAGAGTCATGTGGGGTACGTCATAGTGGCAGAATACTAACTACTGAAACAGAGAGACAGAGAGTCATGTGGGGTACGTCATAGTGGCAGAATACTAACTACTGAAACAGAGAGTCATGTGGGGTACGTCATAGTGGCAGAATACTAACTACTGAAACAGAGAGTCATGTGGGGTACGTCATAGTGGCAGAATACTAACTACTGAAACAGAGAGACAGAGAGTCATGTGGGGTACGTCATAGTGGCAGAATACTAACTACTGAAACAGAGAGTCATGTGGGGTACGTCATAGTGGCAGAATACTAGCTACTGAAACAGAGAGACATGTGGGGTGCGTCATAGTGGTAGAATACTAACTACTGAAACAGAGAGTCATGTGGGGTACGTCATCGTGGCAGAATACTAACTACTGAAACAGAGAGACAGAGAGTCATGTTGGGTACGTCATAGTGGCAGAATACTAACTACTGAAACAGAGAGTCATGTGGGGTGCGTCATAGTGGCAGAATACTAGCTACTGAAACAGAGAGACAGAGAGTCATGTGGGGTACGTCATAGTGGCAGAATACTAACTACTGAAACAGAGAGTCATGTGGGGTACGTCATAGTGGCAGAATACTAGCTACTGAAACAGAGAGACATGTGGGGTACGTCATAGTGGCAGAATACTAGCTACTGAAACAGAGAGACATGTGGGGTACGTCATAGTGGTAGAATACTAACTACTGAAACAGAGAGACAGAGAGTCATGTGGGGTACGTCATAGTGACAGAATACTAACTACTGAAACAGAATGTCATGTGGGGTACGTCATAGTGTTAGAATACTAACTACTGAAAAAGAGAGACAGAGAGACATGTGGGGTACGTCATAGTGGCAGAATACTAACTACTGAAACAGAGAGACAGAGAGACATGTGGGGTACGTCATAGTGGCAGAATACTAGCTACTGAAACAGAGAGACATGTGGGGTACGTCATAGTGGTAGAATACTAACTACTGAAACAGAGAGACAGAGAGTCATGTGGGGTACGTCATAGTGACAGAATACTAACTACTGAAACAGAATGTCATGTGGGGTACGTCATAGTGGTAGAATACTAACTACTGAAACAGAGAGTCATGTGGGGTAAGTCATAGTGGCAGAATACTAACTACTGAAACAGAGAGACAGAGAGTCATGTGGGGTACGTCGTAGTGGTAGAATACTAGCTACTGAAACAGAGAGACAGAGAGTCATGTGGGGTACGTCATAGTGGTAGAATACTAACTACTGAAACAGAGAGTCATGTGGGGTACGTCATAGTGGCAGAATACTAGCTACTGAAACAGAGAGACAGAGAGTCATGTGGGGTACGTCATAGTGGCAGAATACTAACTACTGAAACAGAGAGTCATGTGGGGTACGTCATAGTAGCAGAATACTAACTACTGAAACAGAGAGACAGAGAGTCATGTGGGGTACGTCATAGTGACAGAATACTAGCTACTGAAACAGAGAGTCATGTGGGGTACGTCATAGTGGCAGAATACTAGCTACTGAAACAGAGAGACAGAGAGTCATGTGGGGTACGTCATAGTGGTAGAATACTAACTACTGAAACAGAGAGTCATGTGGGGTACGTCATAGTGGCAGAATACTAACTACTGAAACAGAGAGACAGAGAGTCATGTGGGGTACGTCATAGTGGCAGAATACTAACTACCGAAACAGAGAGTCATGTGGGGTACGTCATAGTGGCAGAATACTAACTACTGAAACAGAGAGTCATGTGGGGTACGTCATAGTGGCAGAATACTAACTACTGAAACAGAGAGTCATGTGGGGTACGTCATAGTGGCAGAATACTAACTACTGAAACAGAGAGTCATGTGGGGTACGTCATAGTGGCAGAATACTAACTACTGAAACAGAGAGACAGAGAGTCATGTGGGGTACGTCATAGTGGCAGAATACTAGCTACTGAAACAGAGAGTCATGTGGGGTATGTCATAGTGGCAGAATACTAACTACTGAAACAGAGAGTCATGTGGGGGATGTCATAGTGGCAGAATACTAACTACTGAAACAGAGAGACAGAGAGTCATGTGGGGTACGTCATAGTGGTAATATACTAACTACTGAAACAGAGAGACAGAGAGTCATGTGGGGTACGTCATAGTGGCAGAATACTAGCTACTGAAACAGAGAGTCATGTGGGGTACGTCATAGTGGCAGAATACTAACTACTGAAACAGAGAGACAGAGAGTCATGTGGGGTACGTCATAGTGGCAGAATACTAACTACTGAAACAGAGAGTCATGTGGGGTACGTCATAGTGGCAGAATACTAACTACTGAAACAGAGAGTCATGTGGGGTACGTCATAGTGGCAGAATACTAACTACTGAAACAGAGAGACAGAGAGTCATGTGGGGTACGTCATAGTGGCAGAATACTAACTACCGAAACAGAGAGTCATGTGGGGTACGTCATAGTGGCAGAATACTAACTACTGAAACAGAGAGACAGAGAGTCATGTGGGGTACGTCATAGTGGCAGAATACTAGCTACTGAAACAGAGAGTCATGTGGGGTATGTCATAGTGGCAGAATACTAACTACTGAAATAGAGAGTCATGTGGGGGATGTCATAGTGGCAGAATACTAACTACTGAAACAGAGAGACAGAGAGTCATGTGGGGTACGTCATAGTGGTAGAATACTAACTACTGAAACAGAGAGACAGAGAGTCATGTGGGGTACGTCATAGTGGCAGAATACTAGCTACTGAAACAGAGAGTCATGTGGGGTATGTCATAGTGGCAGAATACTAACTACTGAAACAGAGAGACAGAGAGTCATGTGGGGTACGTCATAGTGGCAGAATACTAGCTACTGAAACAGAGAGTCATGTGGGGTATGTCATAGTGGCAGAATACTAACTACTGAAACAGAGAGACAGAGAGTCATGTGGGGTACGTCATAGTGGTAGAATACTAACTACTGAAACAGAGAGACAGAGAGTCATGTGGGGTACGTCATAGTGACAGAATACTAACTACTGAAACAGAGAGACAGAGAGTCATGTGGGGTACGTCATAGTAGCAGAATACTAACTACTGAAACAGAGAGACAGAGAGTCATGTGGGGTACGTCATAGTGGCAGAATACTAGCTACTGAAACAGAGAGTCATGTGGGGTACGTCATAGTGGCAGAATACTAACTACTGAAACAGAGAGACAGAGAGTCATGTGGGGTACGTCATAGTGGCAGAATACTAACTACTGAAACAGAGAGTCATGTGGGGTACGTCATAGTGGCAGAATACTAACTACTGAAACAGAGAGTCATGTGGGGTACGTCATAGTGGCAGAATACTAACTACTGAAACAGAGAGACAGAGAGTCATGTGGGGTACGTCATAGTGGCAGAATACTAACTACTGAAACAGAGAGTCATGTGGGGTACGTCATAGTGGCAGAATACTAGCTACTGAAACAGAGAGACATGTGGGGTGCGTCATAGTGGTAGAATACTAACTACTGAAACAGAGAGTCATGTGGGGTACGTCATCGTGGCAGAATACTAACTACTGAAACAGAGAGACAGAGAGTCATGTTGGGTACGTCATAGTGGCAGAATACTAACTACTGAAACAGAGAGTCATGTGGGGTGCGTCATAGTGGCAGAATACTAGCTACTGAAACAGAGAGACAGAGAGTCATGTGGGGTACGTCATAGTGGCAGAATACTAACTACTGAAACAGAGAGTCATGTGGGGTACGTCATAGTGGCAGAATACTAGCTACTGAAACAGAGAGACATGTGGGGTACGTCATAGTGGCAGAATACTAGCTACTGAAACAGAGAGACATGTGGGGTACGTCATAGTGGTAGAATACTAACTACTGAAACAGAGAGACAGAGAGTCATGTGGGGTACGTCATAGTGACAGAAAACTAACTACTGAAACAGAATGTCATGTGGGGTACGTCATAGTGGTAGAATACTAACTACTGAAACAGAGAGACAGAGAGACATGTGGGGTACGTCATAGTGGCAGAATACTAACTACTGAAACAGAGAGACAGAGAGACATGTGGGGTACGTCATAGTGGCAGAATACTAGCTACTGAAACAGAGAGACATGTGGGGTACGTCATAGTGGTAGAATACTAACTACTGAAACAGAGAGACAGAGAGTCATGTGGGGTACGTCATAGTGACAGAATACTAACTACTGAAACAGAATGTCATGTGGGGTACGTCATAGTGGTAGAATACTAACTACTGAAACAGAGAGTCATGTGGGGTAAGTCATAGTGGCAGAATACTAACTACTGAAACAGAGAGACAGAGAGTCATGTGGGGTACGTCGTAGTGGTAGAATACTAGCTACTGAAACAGAGAGACAGAGAGTCATGTGGGGTACGTCATAGTGGTAGAATACTAACTACTGAAACAGAGAGTCATGTGGGGTACGTCATAGTGGCAGAATACTAGCTACTGAAACAGAGAGACAGAGAGTCATGTGGGGTACGTCATAGTGGCAGAATACTAACTACTGAAACAGAGAGTCATGTGGGGTACGTCATAGTGGCAGAATACTAACTACTGAAACAGAGAGACAGAGAGTCATGTGGGGTACGTCATAGTGACAGAATACTAGCTACTGAAACAGAGAGTCATGTGGGGTACGTCATAGTGGCAGAATACTAGCTACTGAAACAGAGAGACAGAGAGTCATGTGGGGTACGTCATAGTGGTAGAATACTAACTACTGAAACAGAGAGTCATGTGGGGTACGTCATAGTGGCAGAATACTAACTACTGAAACAGAGAGACAGAGAGTCATGTGGGGTACGTCATAGTGGCAGAATACTAACTACCGAAACAGAGAGTCATGTGGGGTACGTCATAGTGGCAGAATACTAACTACTGAAACAGAGAGTCATGTGGGGTACGTCATAGTGGCAGAATACTAACTACTGAAACAGAGAGTCATGTGGGGTACGTCATAGTGGCAGAATTCTAACTACTGAAACAGAGAGTCATGTGGGGTACGTCATAGTGGCAGAATACTAACTACTGAAACAGAGAGACAGAGAGTCATGTGGGGTACGTCATAGTGGCAGAATACTAGCTACTGAAACAGAGTCATGTGGGGTATGTCATAGTGGCAGAATACTAACTACTGAAACAGAGAGTCATGTGGGGGATGTCATAGTGGCAGAATACTAACTACTGAAACAGAGAGACAGAGAGTCATGTGGGGTACGTCATAGTGGTAATATACTAACTACTGAAACAGAGAGACAGAGAGTCATGTGGGGTACGTCATAGTGGCAGAATACTAACTACTGAAACAGAGAGACAGAGAGTCATGTGGGGTACGTCATAGTGGTAGAATACTAACTACTGAAACAGAGAGACAGAGAGTCATGTGGGGTACGTCATAGTGGCAGAATACTAGCTACTGAAACAGAGAGTCATGTGGGGTACGTCATAGTGGCAGAATACTAACTACTGAAACAGAGAGACAGAGAGTCATGTGGGTACGTCATAGTGGCAGAATACTAACTACTGAAACAGAGAGTCATGTGGGGTACGTCATAGTGGCAGAATACTAACTGCTGAAACAGAGAGTCATGTGGGGTACGTCATAGTGGCAGAATACTAACTACTGAAACAGAGAGACAGAGAGTCATGTGGGGTACGTCATAGTGGCAGAATACTAACTACCGAAACAGAGAGTCATGTGGGGTACGTCATAGTGGCAGAATACTAACTACTGAAACAGAGAGTCATGTGGGGTACGTCATAGTGGCAGAATACTAACTACTGAAACAGAGAGTCATGTGGGGTACGTCATAGTGGCAGAATACTAACTACTGAAACAGAGAGACAGAGAGTCATGTGGGGTACGTCATAGTGGCAGAATACTAACTACTGAAACAGAGAGTCATGTGGGGTACGTCATAGTGGCAGAATACTAACTACTGAAACAGAGAGACAGAGAGTCATGTGGGGTACGTCATAGTGGCAGAATACTAACTACCGAAACAGAGAGTCATGTGGGGTACGTCATAGTGGCAGAATACTAACTACTGAAACAGAGAGTCATGTGGGGTACGTCATAGTGGCAGAATACTAACTACTGAAACAGAGAGTCATGTGGGGTACGTCATAGTGGCAGAATACTAACTACTGAAACAGAGAGTCATGTGGGGTACGTCATAGTGGCAGAATACTAACTACTGAAACAGAGAGTCATGTGGGGTACGTCATAGTGGCAGAATACTAACTACTGAAACAGAGAGACAGAGAGTCATGTGGGGTACGTCATAGTGGCAGAATACTAGCTACTGAAACAGAGAGTCATGTGGGGTATGTCATAGTGGCAGAATACTAACTACTGAAACAGAGAGTCATGTGGGGGATGTCATAGTGGCAGAATACTAACTACTGAAACAGAGAGACA
Source organism: Salmo trutta (assembly GCF_901001165.1). NCBI lineage: Eukaryota > Metazoa > Chordata > Actinopteri > Salmoniformes > Salmonidae > Salmo > Salmo trutta. The sequence goes on along the minus strand of NC_042965.1, from coordinate 35,965,292 downwards.
GAGAGTCATGTGGGGTACGTCATAGTGGTAATATACTAACTACTGAAACAGAGAGACAGAGAGTCATGTGGGGTACGTCATAGTGGCAGAATACTAACTACTGAAACAGAGAGACAGAGAGTCATGTGGGGTACGTCATAGTGGTAGAATACTAACTACTGAAACAGAGAGACAGAGAGTCATGTGGGGTACGTCATAGTGGCAGAATACTAGCTACTGAAACAGAGAGTCATGTGGGGTACGTCATAGTGGCAGAATACTAACTACTGAAACAGAGAGACAGAGAGTCATGTGGGGTACGTCATAGTGGCAGAATACTAACTACTGAAACAGAGAGTCAGTGTGGGTACGTCATAGTGGCGAATACTACTACTGAAACAGAGAGTCATGTGGGGGTACGTCATAGTGGCAGAATACTAACTACTGAAACAGAGAGACAGAGAGTCATGTGGGTACGTCATAGTGGCAGAATACTAACTACCGAAACAGAGAGTCCATGTGGGGTACGTCATAGTGGCAGAATACTACTACTGAACAGAGAGTCATGTGGGGTACGTCATAGTGGCAGAATACTAACTACTGAAACAGAGATTCATGTGGGGTACGCAAGTGGCAGAATACTAACTACCGAAACAGAGAGTCATGTGGGTACGTCATAGTGGCAGAATACTAACTACGAAACAGAGAGTCATGTGGGGTACGTCATAGTGGCGAATACTAACTACGAAACAGAGAGAAAGAAGAGTCATGTGGGGTAACGTCATAGTGGCAGAATAATACTACTACCGAAACAGAGAGTCATGTGGGGTACGTCATAGTGGCAGAATACGTCATAGTGGCAGAATACTAACTACTGAAACAGAGAGTCATGTGGGGTACGTCATAGTGGCAGAATACTAACTACTGAAACAGAGAGTCATGTGGGGTACGTCATAGTGGCAGAATACTAACTACTGAAACAGAGAGTCAGTGGGATACGTCATAGTGGCAGAATACTAACTACTGAACAGAGAGACAGAGAGTCATGTGGGGTACGTCATAGTGGCAGAATACTAGCTACTGAAACAGAGAGTCATGTGGGGTATGTCATAGTGGCAGAATACTAACTACTGAAACAGAGAGTCATGTGGGGGATGTCATAGTGGCAGAATACTAACTACTGAAACAGAGAGACAGAGAGTCATGTGGGGTACGTCATAGTGGCAGAATACTAGCTACTGAAACAGAGAGACAGAGAGTCATGTGGGGTACGTCATAGTGGCAGAATACTAACTACTGAAACAGAGAGACAGAGAGTCATGTGGGGTACGTCATAGTGGTAGAATACTAACTACTGAAACAGAGAGACAGAGAGTCATGTGGGGTACGTCATAGTGGCAGAATACTAGCTACTGAAACAGAGAGTCATGTGGGGGTACGTCATAGTGGCAGAATACTACTACTGAAACAGAGAGACAGAGAGTCATGTGGGGTACGTCATAGTGGTAGAATACTAACTACTGAAACAGAGAGACAGAGAGTCATGTGGGGTACGTCATAGTGGCAGAATACTAACTACTGAAACAGAGAGACAGAGAGTCATGTGGGGTACGTCATAGTGGCAGAATACTAACTACTGAAACAGAGAGTCATGTGGGGTACGTCATAGTGGCAGAATACTAACTACCGAAACAGAGAGTCATGTGGGGTACGTCATAGTGGCAGAATACTAACTACTGAAACAGAGAGTCATGTGGGGTACGTCATAGTGGCAGATACTAACTACTGAAACAGAGAGTCATGTGGGGTACGTCATAGTGGCAGAATACTAACTACTGAAACAGAGAGTCATGTGGGGTACGTCATAGTGGCAGAATACTAGCTACTGAAACAGAGAGTCATGTGGGGTATGTCATAGTGGCAGAATACTAACTACTGAAACAGAGAGACAGAGAGTCATGTGGGGTACGTCATAGTGGTAGAATACTAACTACTGAAACAGAGAGACAGAGAGTCCATGTGGGGTACGTCATAGTGGCAGAATACTAGCTACTGAAACAGAGAGTCATGTGGGGTACGTCATAGTGGCAGAATACTAACTACTGAAACAGAGAGACAGAGAGTCATGTGGGGTACGTCATAGTGGCAGAATACTAACTACTGAAACAGAGAGTCATGTGGGGTACGTCATAGTGGCAGAATACTAGCTACTGAAACAGAGAGTCATGTGGGGTACGTCATAGTGGCAGAATACTAACTACTGAAACAGAGAGACAGAGAGTCATGTGGGGTACGTCATAGTGGCAGAATACTAACTACTGAAACAGAGAGTCATGTGGGGTACGTCATAGTGGCAGAATACTAGCTACTGAAACAGAGAGACATGTGGGGTGCGTCATAGTGGTAGAATACTAACTACTGAAACAGAGAGTCATGTGGGGTACGTCATAGTGGCAGAATACTAACTACCGAAACAGAGAGTCATGTGGGGTACGTCAGAGTGGCAGAATACTAACTACTGAAACAGAGAGTCATGTGGGGTACGTCATAGTGGCAGAATACTAACTACTGAAACAGAGAGTCATGTGGGGTACGTCATAGTGGCAGAATACTAACTACTGAAACAGAGAGTCATGTGGGGTACGTCATAGTGGCAGAATACTAACTACTGAAACAGAGAGACAGAGAGTCATGTGGGGTACGTCATAGTGGCAGAATACTAGCTACTGAAACAGAGAGTCATGTGGGGTATGTCATAGTGGCAGAATACTAACTACTGAAACAGAGAGTCATGTGGGGGATGTCATAGTGGCAGAATACTAACTACTGAAACAGAGAGACAGAGAGTCATGTGGGGTACGTCATAGTGGTAGAATACTAACTACTGAAACAGAGAGACAGAGAGTCATGTTGGGGTACGTCATAGTGGCAGAATACTAGCTACTGAAAACAGAGCAGTCTGTGGGGTATGTCATAGTGGCAGAATACTACTACTGAAACAGAGAGACAGAGAGTCATTGGGGTAACGTCATAGTGGTAGAATACTAACTACTGAACAGAGAGACAGAGAGTCATTGGGGTACGTCATAGTGGCAGAATACTAGCTACTGAAACAGAGAGTCATGTGGGGTACGTCATAGTGGCAGAATACTAACTACTGAAACAGAGAGACAGAGAGTCATGTGGGGTACGTCATAGTGGCAGAATACTAACTACTGAAACAGAGAGTCATGTGGGGGTACGTCATAGTGGCAGAATACTAACTACTGGAACAGAGAGTCATGTGGGGTACGTCATAGTGGCAGATACTAACTACTGAAACAGAGAGACAGAGAGTCATGTGGGGTACGTCATAGTGGCAAGAATCTAACTACCGAAACAGAGAGTCATGTGGGGTACGTCATAGTGGTCAGAATACTAACTACTGAAACAGAGAGTCATGTGGGGTACGTCATAGTGGGCAGAATACTAACTACTGAAACAGAGAGTCATGTGGGGTACGTCATAGTGGCAGAATACTACTACTGAAACAGAGAGTCATGTGGGGTACGTCATAGTGGCAGAATACTAACTACTGAAACAGAGAGACAGAGAGTCATGTGGGGTACGTCATAGTGGCAGAATACTAGCTACTGAACAGAGAGTCATGTGGGGTATGTCATAGTGCAGAATACTAACTACTGAAAGAGAGTCATGTGGGTACGTCATAGTGGCAGAATACTAACTACTGAACAGAGAGTCATGTGGGGTCGTCATAGTGGCAGAATACTAACTACCGAAACAGAGAGTCATTGGGGTACGTCATAGTGGCAGAATACTAACTACTGAAACAAGAGTCATGTGGGGTACGTCCATAGTGCAGAATACAACTACTGA